>NW_006408912.1:1086912-1088146 GCF_000296735.1 Chrysochloris asiatica
GATGGATTGGCCAGGTGGCATCATTGATGGTGTCAAGTGTGGCAGCGGTAGTGAGGTTGGCCCAGGATCGGACATTGTTTCGTTCTGCTGTGCATAGGGTCACTATGAGTCGGTTCTGACTCGATGGCACCTGACAACAACAACAACAACAGTCACCATGCTAAGGAGGAAAATAAAAATATCCTCAACAAGGATAGCTTTGAAAAATAAGACTGGAATCCCTGAGCGCTGCCTAAAATAGATGAATAAATTGAGATTTGAATGAATACTTAACATGAGAACTGACACTCCTGGAGGATGTGGGGTTGGCATCCTAACATGACACAGGGCGAGGAGTCGCTAAGTGTGTTATATGAAGTCACCTATTATAGGCTGGTTCTGTTGAGCCTTTCTCTGAGGCTGGAACAAGTCTCTGCTTCTTTCTCCACTGGGAAGGCTCTCAGATTTCCTCCAGGTATCACCTGTGATACCATGATCTTAGAAGCAAAAGGGCTTTATTGGGTGTGTTTGTGGCCTGGTGTTCTTACTAACGCTCTGGAAAAACTACATTGGATCAGCATTCCCTGGCAGGCTCTTTAATTCCAGGTAAAAGTTTGTTATCAACACCAGATAGTATAGAGAAGAACTTGAAGGGCTTTCAGAATACAGTAAACAAGAGATGGCACAACAACCAGAGTTTCTTAGATTCACTGGTTCAAGGGAGTGAAATCATGTGCCCACCATCAAGAAGATGAACTGTTGTTGCTTGGAGTTGTTGAGTCATATATGACTCATGGTGACCCAGCTGATAGAGAACCCCATGGGTTTTCCTTGGGTGTAGTCTTTACAGAAGCAGGTCCTTCCTCTGTACAGTTCTGGGCAGATTCAAACTGCTAAACTTTTGGCTAGTGGTTGAGCACTTAACTCTTTGTGTCAACTGGGAATAAAACCGGCAATATAGTACATCTATCAAAGACACACACATACACATTCTTTCCCTACTAATAGCTTGGTCCTAAAGCTCCTAACCATGATGCCACACCAGGGAGCAATTCTATGGAACAGGACTATATATATATATTACATCTTTGATAGATGTACTATATTGCCATGGACTGCCAAAAGAACCAATAGATCTGTTTTGGAAGAAGTACAGCCGGAGTGCTCCTTGGAGGCCAGGATGGCTAAGCTTCGTCTCTCCTACTTTGGACATATTGTCCGGAGGAAACAATCGTTGGAGAAGGATGTCATGCTG
>NW_006408912.1:1088411-1110689 GCF_000296735.1 Chrysochloris asiatica
ATATGCATAATGCCAGCAGCTATAATCATTCATGGTCACCTTCCAGACCACGATGAAGCCACATTCTCCTGACCACCACATTGTGTGGGACCTCTGATTCTTGGTTGTTTAACATTTATCTGGGGAATAAAACACGATTCCTAAGACCAAAGCAGATGACCAGGATTGCTCTGAGGTCACCCCATGGGCCAAGAAGTCCCAGCAGCTCTGGGTTTTTGCTCAGTCTAGATTTTCCTAATATTTTGGTATTAAGAACTTGTTGTTAGATGGAGCGGTTGGGGACTCTGGACTCAGGGAGGGACAGGGGCTGTGTGCTGATGGCCGGGAGGCAGTCTTTGGTTGTTTGATGATGCATGGAGGGGTTTGTAACCATTGCAATGAAACGAAATACGACAGGGTGAATAGAAAGCTGATGTTCTCCCATGTAAACTATCACTCAATTCACAATAAAAACTTAACAACAAAAAAAAAAACCCAAAAACCCCTTGTTATTGTTGTGGGCCGATGAGTCTATTCCGACTCATAGCAACCTTATAGAAGAGAGGAGAAGAACTTTTTAGGCTATATATACTTTTTATAGGGATAGTCTTTTCTCTCACAAGAGTTCAAACCACTGACCTTTTAGTTAGTTTGTTGTTTACGAGCTGTCCAGTTGGTTTCTACTCATAGCAACTCTGTATAGGGTTTTCAAGGCTTTAAATCTTTGCAGAAGCAGAAAGCCTCATCGTTTTCCCACAGAGCGGCTGGTGGGCTTGAACTGCTGACGTTGTGGTTCACAGTCCAGTGCTTATCCTATGGAGCCACTGCACTCCCCTTTTGGTTAGTAGCAAGTACTTAACTACTGTGCCACCAGGGCTCCTATTGAAAGCCTCTCTCTGCAACTTTCAAATGAGCCAAACTCAACTAAAGCCCAAACACATTGGTGCTGAATGCACTCTGCCTCTCAACAACCTACAGGACAGAGTAGAACTGTGATCTTTACAGAAGCTGATGGGCTCATCTTTCTCCCAAGAGGCAGATGGTAAATTCAGCCACTGACTTTCTGGTTAGCAGTCAAGTTCTTAACCACTGTGCCACCTGCAGAGCTAAAACCACATTACCATAATTGATTAATTATCAAAACACCCTCTTCCTGTACACATTTTAGGCTTGTACCCCAGAAATTAAGTCAAAAGGATTAGAACACACACAAAACATTTGTATTTGTATATTGTTGTTAAGTGCTGTTGAGTCGATTCTGACTCAAAGCTGCCCTGTATATGGTTTCTGCAGAGCAGCTGGTGAGTTTGAACTGCTGACCTCACGGTTCTAACCAACCTTGTGGTCCAGTGCATTATCCTGCACTGCCACACCAGGTCTCTGTACACAACAATAAAAAGGCATCACAATAAATGAGGTGAATTCAATACTGTTGGGAGAATACTGGGAAGAGCCTGAGTTTTATAATCATGTATATTACAAAGGAGCCCTGGGAACATACTGAGTTGTGTTGGGCTGTGAACTGCAAGGTCAGCAGTTTGAGTCCACCAGCAGCTCCACAGGAGAAAGACAAGGCTCTCTGTTCCTGTAAGGATTTATAACCTTGGAAACCCAATGCAGGGTCATTATGAATTGGAACTGACTCGACGGCACACCACTACCACCACCACGCCACCACCAAATGTGGATGGACTATGGGCTCAACACCTGCTATCTGTGTGACCTTGAGAAATGAATTAACTTCTGCCAGCCTCAGTTTCTTCAATTGCAAATGAGCTAATAAGAGCTACTTTGAAGTGTTGGATGAGGATTAAATATGTCCAGTCAAGCACTACCCACAGTTGCTGGTTCATCCCAAGTACTCAGCACAGGTTACTTTCTAAGGTTATTAGGCTACTCCAGAAACCCTATCAATCTAAAAAATGGTCACAAATATGAGAGTAATACATTTATCCCTAGAATTTTTCTAGAATTTCATCAGAAAAATTAGCAGCTTTTATTTAAAGATGGAGTTGCCATTTCTACTTAGGGGACTAGACTGAGGCCAAACTTTATTTCACACTGTACCATCAAATAGTGTTTTAATAATTCATTCTAACTGCCTCTTGAACTAGAATGTGAGTGGGGATTGAGGAGTGAGGAATGGGTAGACCAGCCCTGGGAGTTTTTAAAAAGTGTGCATATAAACATTTCTTCTTATGTTTATCAGTATAACTCTGCCAACAGGAATCAGACTCAGGACATTCTGCTACATCATACAATACAATAAAACTGACAGACTCATCAATTTCGAAGATGAGTCTAATTCCATCCATTTCTTGTGCTATTCATCTGTATAATGCAACCAAAATTAAAAGAGTATCATTTAAGGAACAACAGCAACAAAGGGCAGTAAAACCAGTCCTACCTGGAGCACACGTTCCTGCTCCTGTTGCCATTTTTCCTGTCGCCTACGTTCCTCTTCCGGGTCCCATGCCCAGAATTTAAACTGCTTAGGAAAACAGAATCATGATCAGAGTTAAGCCATAGACTCTAAGGACAGACACATGAACACAGTCAACATCTGGCTTAGCTCTCAGATGGAAACGCAAAAACAAGCTTTCATGTATCTGAAGACCCTCCTTGGTTGGCAGAAGCCATTTATCAATCTTGGTCCCTCTTTGGTTTTCTTCTAAGATGATGATAAGATTCATGGAACCTTTTTGGAACTAATGGTAACATGGAGTAATTTGCCACTGGCATGAGATGGCATGTGCGTCATTTCTCTGAGACATGATTTCTTAAATGCATGAATGCTCCTGAGTATAAGAAACTCATCCTGCATATTGGTCCTGGGTCCCCTAAGCCAAGCAAATGGATTATTTCTGCAGAACTGTACAGACACACAACTTTCTCTCAGAGTGGTGTTTGCAGTACTATAGCTCACTGCCATTCCTATAGCTCAGAGTAGAACTGCCCATGTGGTTTCCAAGGATGTAATCTCTATCGAGCCTTAGTATGGTGCTGTAGAATAAGCACTGGACTGCTCACTATACGATTGGAAGTTCAAACCCATCAGCTGGTCTCAGAAACCCTATACAGGGTCACTATGTGTCAGAACTGACTTGATGGTACACAGTAACAACAACAACACATCTTTACTGAAAGAGCCAGGTGGTGCAATGGGTTAAGCAGTGGACTGCTAACTGCAAGGTTGGTGGTTTGAATCCACCAACCACTCTGAGGGAGAAAGGCAAGGCTGTCTGTTCCCGTAAAGATGTATGGTCTTGGAAATCCTAAGGAGCAGGTCTACTCTGTCTTGTGGGGTAGCTATGAGTCAGAATTGACTCATTGGCAATAAGTTTAGTTTTGGTAATTTTTATAAAAATTAGACTGCTACATCTTTCCCCAGTGGAATGGCTGGTGGGTTCAAACCACTGACCTTTCAGTTAGCAGTGAAGCTTTTAACCACTGTGCCACCAGGTCTCCCTCATTAGTGCAAAGCTTATCTTTTATACTAATCTCACATTCCCACACCAGCTTTCTCTAAAGTAGGGTCTTTAATTCATTCCAGACATGGAAGTCTCCGTCCAAGGCCTCTTATAATATGCATACTCAAACCCAAGCCTTATTATTTTTTTTTTTTTTTACTCTTTTATGTGAAGGTTTATTTTATTATTTTTTTTGAGTTTGGTAACTAAATGAGTGAATGGGAGTGATGGGAGAGGGAGACATAAACAAAAGCAGGTGCCCAGGACATAAAATACAAGGATGGAGTGAGTGTACTGGGAAGAAAAAAAGAGCAAATGAGAGGTCATAGCATTTAAAGCTGGTGGCTCCAGTCACCCAGAGTAGGTGCCTAGGCAGACCATGTTCCCTAATAAACTGTGCTCCCTCTCTTCCCTCTGTATTGATGGTGAATTTGGTATTGCAAATAGTCAAGAAAGCACTCGACTGCTAACCAAACAGATGGTGGTTTGTACATCTGTACACCTGGGTGGGTCACAAGGCGTTGGAATGGACTGAGCAGAGTTCAGTTTTGTTGCTGTTTTTGTGGTTTAGAAGTACCTGGGAATTCTGCAAAGCGAGGCCGAGTTAGGTGACTTCTGGATGGTGTTGGGGCCAAGGGAGCAGGCAGAATCTAAGTACTCTGAAGTCTGGGAAGCTGGAGAGGGTGAGTTTGTGTCCTACCCTGATGCATGTGATCAAACTCAGGCACATGGTGGCAAGGCGAGCCCAGGGGAGAGTCTCCAGGGAGAATGGGATCCCTGGTAACAAAGCAGCTCAGGCTATGGGCATTGATTGATTTACAGCTTTAATCTATTGGTAAATACAGAGTGTGGATCTTAATTTGTTCTCTTGCTGTGGATCCTGGATATGGCATGGATGGTCATGATGCCAAAATAGTCACTTAGGTAGGGGCAAACAAGTTCAGGAAATACATGTTCTGTATGCCGTTCTTAGGCTTCACACCTCGTGTTAGCATTTTAAAGGCTTTGACAAGTACTGCAAGGGGAGGAAACCATTGAATTTTAGGTGTGAATTTCTCATATTTCTTTGTACAACCTTTGAAATCAGTTCTATGGAGCCCAGATGGAAATGTATTGGTGTTGTATGATGTTGGAAGTCTCCTAAGACTTTGTTGTTGTTGTTAAGTGCTGTCAAGTCAGTTTCAACTCATAGCAACCCTGAACAGGGTTTTCTAAGGAGTGGCTGGTGGGTTTGAATCATCAACCTTGTGGTTAGTAGTTCAGAGCTTATCCTACAATGCAGTTTAAATCTTCAGAACTTTTCTCTTAGGGACACGTCCTATTGTCTTTTGAAGGAAAAGGGCATATGTCAATAAAGTGAGAGGAAAACAAGTAGGAAAAGTTCACTAGTAGGGAAACGAAAGAAACAACTGGGAATTACTTAACATTCAGATTTCACTGGGTAGTGTAATCTTAAGAGTAGAAGGATCCCTAGTGGCACAATGGTGAAGCATTTGGCTGCTAACTAACAGGCTGTGGTTCGAACCTACTAGCCATTCTGTGGGAGAAAGGACTTGGCACTTTGCTCCTGTAAAGATTTCAACCTAGGTCACCCGATGGGGCAGTTCCCATTATCTAGCTTTGCTCTGAATTGGAATCAACTTGACATCACACAATAACAGTCTTAAGAATAAAACAAAGGTGTTTGACTGTCTTGTGGATATTAGTTTCCCTTGCCTATTATTGTAAAATAGACATTTAAATGGGATAGAAAGGAATATTGAGAGATATGATTGCAGAAAGTCTGTAAGTCCATCTTCAGCCCATAACTGACTGGAATACCTAAGAGGGGTTCTAGAACTTCCCTAGTGAAATAGGCTTCTTGTGGAGCCTTTGTAGAGTATGAGGCCTTAGGTAGATCCCAAAAACTTCAGAGGTGGGACAGTTCCCTTTGAAAGGACATACATTCAAATTAATCCAGAGCATCTAGAGTAACAGAAAATACTTCTTGACAGAAAAACCAACAAGTGCGAAAAAAATCCCCCAAATACAAAAAAACAGACTGTTTGGCTATTACAAGAACAAATGAGCTGTTTGCCTAGTAGCCATATAGGCAAGCCATCAAGGGCCTTCAGGACAAACCTATTTCCAAGACTGAAACTCAAAAGGAACACATGAGCAGTCTTGTAAGCTTGCTGGTGACCACAACGGTCTACTTGTGAGTGAAAGTGGGGGAAAGGCAGTAATGAAGTCATGGGCTGAGTCCAACCATGTTCCGTACACTCCTGTCGACCGTGAGGAGAGACAGAGAAGAGGAGGGGCTGGTTGGCCTGAAGTTTGGGGAGACTTGGGAACTCCAAAGCCCGAGGACACTGACCTAGTCACTGGAACTAGAGCTGAGAGTGAAGTGTCCAGCTGATATGAAATGGGGGAAGCACACAAGAATGCCCAAACTTGAAGATAGTACCCATTTGACCTATCTTGCATGGCTTGAAGATCAGAACTTGACTAGAGAAAGATAAAGAAGTTTGCTACAGCAATCAAATATAAATTGCTATAATTTGATGAACTTGACTTTTGCTTATGGATGAAGTTGCTCAAAATGCCGAGGGGGGAGGAGTCTTCACATCAAAGATGAAGCCCATACCCTCAGTACACAGGGTTGATAGGGATGGGCAACTTAGACATTGGCTATCTAAAATGGGGGAGGATTATAAAGGCACAAAGTGGCTGGCTTGCAAGTTTTCAAGAGGGAATTTAGTTTCAGAGTGAAGGCGGGAAGATATAGAGACCCCACTGAATAGTTTTCATCTTGTCTAGATGGGGCTGGTGAAAGGAGATGGGCATAGAATTCTTTTGATTCAGTAGTGAGTAATTGTTATCATGGCTAATAGAGATTACCGCAATTATAAATGTAGAAGATGTGTAACAAGAGGGGAAGTAGTTAATCTTACATTCCAGGAACAGAGGACCCTAGGACCATCAGGAGGGAAAAGCATGAGTGGAACATGGGATCCTAACCAGAGAAGCAACAACACCAGAGACAGATGCAGGGGTGATGGCATGGAGAAATAGAGCATCTGAGGACTCTAGACTCATGGAAAGAGAAAGGCTGTGTGCTGGCAGGTAGGAGGCTGACTTGCAAAATGTGCCCTTTGGTTGTTTAAATGATTTATACACTCCTGCATGTTTCTGTGTACATCAAAAAAAAAGGGGGTAGGGGGTGGGAACAGAGGCAAATACTGGTAACTGATGGTGCATGGAGGGGATTGTAGTTATTGCAATGAAACAAAATACAATTGGTTGAGTACAAAACGATGTTCTGCCATGTAAACCATCACTCAATTCACAATAAAAATTAAAAAAAAAATTTTTAAATTAAAAAATAAACTCGACAGTTTTTTAATGGTTAAAAAAAAAAAGAATAAATTTTAATAAAGAGTAGGCAGATAGGAAGAGAACATGTGTGCTGACGGGATGGAAAACAGAAAAGAACCTGGGATATTTGCTAAATTGAGAGAGAAGAGTAACACACATTCTAAGAAGAAAAACACCAGTAAAGGAAACAAGAGGGAAGAAGAAATTAGTGACCTCACTTCTTTCTTTGGGGATATTTACTGATCACTTAATATGGGCCAGGTGGGCATACCAGGTGGCCAAGAGATAGCCTGAGCTTAGTGGAGCTATAAGTAATATCATGATAAAGGAGAAGAAATTGAAGTTGTCAAGGATTTCATTTTACTTGGACCCACAATCAATCCACTGGAAGCAGCAGTCAAGAAATCAAATGATGTATTGCATGGTGCAAATCTGCTGCACAAGATCTCTTTAAAGTGGTAAAAACAAAGATGTCACTTTGAAACTAATATACACTTGACCATGGTATTTTCAACTGGCTCATATGTATGTGAAAGTTGAACAATAAATAAGGAAACACAAATAAGAATTAAAGCCTTTGAATTATGGTGTGGAAAAAAGAATATTGGCTATACCATGAACTACAGTAAGAATGAACAAATCTGTGTATGAAGAAATACAGCCATAATGCTCCTTAGAGGCAACAAGGATGGTGACACTTCATCTCACATGCTTTGGGAATGTTAACAGAAGAGACCAGGACATCATCCTTTCATACGTAGAGGGTCAGTGAGAAAAAATTTACTCAGTGGCTATAACAATGGCTCAAGCATAACAAAGATTGTGAGGATGGCATAGGATTGTGCAGCGTGTGTTTGTTTTTTTCTCTCTCTCTATTGTTCCAAAGACTTAAAGCCTCTGAAACGCTACATCAGGTTGCTATGAGTTGGAACTGGCTTGAAGGCACCTAACAATAATACCCCAAGTATGATCGAGTCAATTTTAACTCATAGTGACACTGTATAGGGTTTTTGAGGCTGTAAAGATTCACAGGAGCGGAAAGCTTCTTCTTTCTACCACAGAGCAGATGTTGGATTCGAGCTGATGGCATTCGAGCTGATGGCTACAGTCCAATGCATACCCCACTATGCCACCAGGGCTCCTTCTAACAGTATGTCATTGTTGTTGTAAGGTGCCATCGAGTTGTTTCCAACTCATAATGCCTCTGTATTCAATTTCTGAAGAGTGGCTGGCGGGTTTGAAATGCCAACCTTATGCTTCTCCTACAGTGCTTATCCTATAGTTCCATAACTAGTAGAACTTAACACTGAGTGAAAACAACCCTGCAACACAGTGTTTGACAGGTAGATACATAAACAGGTAAACAGGCAGAAAGGCCATGGGAGGGAGAGTGGGAGTGTGCCCACAAGTAGATAAGGGTTTGACAGAAGATATTTGTACATGGGTATTTCCCTTTGCTGCAAACACACATAGGAATGTGGTGGAGTACACAGGGCAGGGGAAAATGAACATTTCTTAGACATTACCAAATACCTTGAAGAAACAAGTTGCTAGGTCAGAAAGCTCAGGCCCATAGTGTCAGGGGATACCATGGTCCATTGGCATAACACAGTCCCCAAAGATAATGTTCTACATCCTATTTTGGTGAGTAGTGATGGGATCTTAAAAGCTCATGAGTGGCCATCTAAGGACTAACTATTGGTCTCTCTGTGTGCACAGAAGAGAAGAGTGATGAAAACTGAAGATGCTTGGAATCAGCTAGCCCAATGGACCAATGTGAACATCAGTCTTCACGACCCTGAGACCAGAAGAACTAGGTGGTCCCTGATTACCAGTACTCACTGCTATGAAAGGGGGTATATTAGAAGGTCCCAGACAGAGTAAGAGAAAATGTGGAACAAAACTCAAAATTTATTTACAAGATCAGGCTTACATGTCAGAAAGACTGGAGGAACCCAAGACTATGGCTCTTCGTCACCCTTCAGGTCTGGAACTGAACTCACTCTCATGGTTCAATTTTCAGCCAAGTGAAAGATAAGGCATACAGAGGGTGGTGGGCAACAACATTATCAAGGTCTGCTCACCATGGAATAGTCAACCATTCAAGATCAAAAGGGCAACACTGACCTAAGGACAAAGTTGAGAAGGACTGAGGAGGGTGGACTGGAAATAAGAACCCCAGGGAGGAAGTGGGATAACTGATGTTACATGGAAGGGATTGCAAATCACTGAGATGGAACAAAGTCTATGAATTGTTGAATGCAAGCTGATGATCTGCTCTGTAAACTTTCACTCAATTCATGATAAAAAGTCTCCCAAAAATTGAGTAAGATCAATATACAACATAAATTTACTATCAGAAATCTATGTGATAACTATTATAAAAGAGTTTTTTACATCAATTCAGAATTTTTGAATTCAACAATTTCTATTAATTCAGATAATTTTACATTGCTGAATTGTGTATATTCTGTTCTGTGTATTCTCAAAAATAGCAATAAAGATAAATCATAAAAGGAACTGATGAAAGTCTGAATGGAGAATACTTAGCTGTCTTTGATTGACAATTTCTCTATTTATAGGTTTGTATTTTTCTCTGGCTTGAGGTTTCTTGAGGGTAGTTCCAGTTCTTTATCTTCCTAAATACCCCAACCTCCTTGCATTTTTGTTGTTGCTGTTGTTATATGCCGTGGAGTCAGTTCCGACTCATAGCAACCCTCTATAGGGTTTCTTAGGCTATAAATCTTTATGGGAGCAGAAAGCCTCGTCTTTCTCCAGTGGAACAGCTGGTAGTTTCAAACTGCTGACCATGAGATTAGCAGCCCGATTCATAACCACTATACTTTTTAGGCCCTCAATAAATGTTTAAATCAAAGAATGGAATCATCTCAAGCCGGGGTGAATCTCCTTCCTTCCTCCCCTTCTGAGTCCCCATAGCCATGGGCCAGTACCAGTCTGACCAAAAATAACACGTCTATTCAGGTCAACATAACCAAATACTATCTCATCTTCAAAGCTTTATTATTCTTCAGTTTCTTTTCTATGAAGGGCCACTTCCTATGGAAAGGACATTAACTTTGGTTGGGTATTTTCACTTATGTAGGTCAGCAATTGGCCTCTTCTTGCTCTATTTTCTATAAACCAGAGATGGGGATGTATCTCTTTGGAGCACTCTTCCTCTGCATCCAATCCAAGGAGTACAAGACCAACTTGCCTTTACTGTCTTAAAATGCTGTACCAGACATGCCAACTTTGGGATCCTCCAAGGGGTTCCCGTTCATCATGGCCAGATATCCCAGGAAACTCATGATTCCCAGTGCTGGTTTGGGACTGAGCCTTCACAAGTGACACCTGATTCTAGAATGTGGCTGGTGATGGGAAGATTATATGACAAGCAGGGGCCTCCATTCGGTGGAAGTCCTTAACAAATTCTCAAAGTGAGAAAATTCACCTGTGGATAACAACTGGTGTTGGCTAGGGTGAGGCTATTCTGACTCATAGCAACCCTGTAGAGGGTTTCCAAGATTGTAAATCTTTCTAAGAGCAGACAGTCTCTTCTTCCTCCCACAGAATGGCTAATGGGTTTAAACCGCTGATCTTGCAGTTAACAAATGCCTAACCCTCAGCACCACTAGGGCTTCTTTTAATTAAGATTCACAACCTTGAAATGCAGGTATTATATCTCATTGTATAGGTAAAGAGAACGAGGTTCAGAGAAGTTACGTAATACCTTCAGAGTCACACAGTAACTTGGGAGCCCTGACTCAAGATGGGATCAATGGAGCTGACCAGTGATTATGTGGCTGCATACAGGGGGCTTACGTCAAAGGAGACAGTTGGCTGTGTCATATCATCTACCACCAGCTGTCATCTATTTGACGCTGAGTCATGGTGACTTCATGTGTGTCAGAGGAGAACTACGCACCATAGGATTTTCAATGGCTGATTTTCCAGAAGTGTATTGCCACGCCTTTCTTCTTAGGTGCCTCTAGTTAGGCTTGAACCTCCTACATTTCAGTTAACAGCCAAGTTCATTAACTGTTTGTACTCCCCACAGACTCTGGTTGCACCCTACCAGTCTCCAAATCAGATAGGAAGTTCAGAGGATTGGGGACCCCAGTAGAGAGAAGGGTCAGGTTAATAGAGTGCTCAGATATAAGGAATTCCCAGAGCATAATGAGTCTTGATACTTAAATTTGAGTTTTTAAAAAAGTTCAATGAAATAAATAATTGAAAATTTCAATGAGATTGCTTTCCTTTAAAAACTATGTTTGACTACTGCCATTCTATATTTGAATGCATAATCCAATGTTCACATTCATTTGTATTTGGTCCCTTTAGAGTTTGCTTTACTGACTCCCTATTTTGTTTCCAGATACAGCCGCTCCCTATAATGAGAATCCATGTCTCCAGGCAGCACTCAACATGGCTTTTAATTATGCTTTTAAAATCAACTGTTTGGAGCCCATTTTTGGCTGAATTCTCTTTAAGCAAATCAAAACCCTTATATGTTAAAAGCGCACTAAACTCAGGATCTTATTTCATAAAGTTACTTACAGGTGTAGTTACAGGTGACTTTTCACTGCTTGGAGAATCCACTGTACAGGAAGAAGGGAAAGAAAAAGTAAAGATCACAATGTAAGGAGCTTCTAATAGTTTTTCTTTTTGATTCTATTAGTGGAGTGTGTCAGTTTCAAACCAATTTGTTTTCCCATAAAGCAACAACATTAGGAAATCATCATAAAGCAGACTCCTGAAGTAAGTTGCATCCACCACCGAAAGTTATGTCTGCGATAATGGGACTGATCACATCAATTAGCACTAGGTTCTAGACTAGAAGAAGCAAAAACTATTCCTACGAGTACTGCTTTTAAAGTATCTTGAATTCTGGCTTGGTTTACCAGATCCCTCACCATCCACCACAGAAGGATTACAGAGACACAGTTAACAAGAGAACCCTTACCAAATATGAAAATCACACAGGTTGCCAATGAGTTGATTCTGACTTATAGCAACCCTATCAAGAAACAAAAATACCGATCCCATTGCTGCTAAGGCGAACCCCAACTCAAAGTAATCCTGTCAGAGTAGAACTGATCCAAAGGGTTTTCAAGGCAGTCGGTCTTTACGGAAGCACACTGCCACAGCTTTCTGTGGGTTCTAATTGTCCATCTTTTGGTTAGCAACCAAGCGCTTAACCACTGCATCATCAGGGCTCCTTAGCAACCCAAGAGCTCCTGGTAAATGCTTTTTATCTTTTTTTTTTTTTTAAAGAAAAGAAAAAAATGAAACATAAAATAGATGAATCATTTTCTTTGGAATCTCAAAATTGAAATCAAATTCTCTGAATTTCTTTCTCCCCAGCCTTCATCTTTAATATAATTGATACCTCTGATATATCAAAGCACTGGCTCTTTGCTAACTGTGTGTCAGAAAAAAGCATTTTTCTCTAAAAGCAGAAATGGAGACAAATACCAGGCATCATTGGTTGCCCCCAAAATGAAGGTTTGGTTTTTTTTGCACAAAAGAAATCCAGCTACCCACTATGCTTTTTACCTGACTGGGAGAAAAACTGGGAACGTCGCCAAGAGTTCTGAACTCTAAGCGCCATGCTGGCAGTGCCAAGCGCCTCTAGATCAGATGATAAGACAGAACAAACAGAAAACCATGAAAACAGGGTGAGGGTTGAGTAGAACTATGCTGCTAACTACTAAAAGTTTGGTTACAGTCCAATACATCGATGGCCAAATATACCAATGGAACTGCGACATTGTGCATCTTCTTTGGTGTTGAGTCAAATTTTATAGCCTCACCCTTAATGGTGATATTGCTAAAATGAGAAATCTCAAAATGATAAAAAGATTAGCTATGCAGGAATAAAATGCAGAGTTTATATTGCTTTTGGAAGAGCGTAAAAGACAGCAGAGACAGGTGGTTTGATTAGTAGTTTAAATGCAATTTATGGAGTCCTGGTGTGGTGCTCAAGGCAGGTAGGAAAGTCCGAAGTTATTTTTAAAATGGAAAAAAGAGACAAGTCTATGTCCATCTGCAATGAGGTAGCGCTGGTCATGGAAGCTCATAGCAAACATTTAAATCCTTAAACTATACACTGTGATCTTCTGCCGTCCTTGATGGCAAAGAAAGACATCAATTGTTAGAAAGTGCACAGATTTTACTGAAACACCAATTTAAGATATCTTCATACTGTGGGGTGACAGTTGAGAAAAGGGAACAGGTCATCTTTAAATGTATTTCATGAATATTTTCAGAATATGTCTGTGTGTGTGTGATTAGAGGAAATTGGTAGAACACCACTAGGGTTAACCAGCAGACCCCTGGTCCGTTGGGTCAGTCTATAAACACATAACTTCATAGAAATGGGGGAGATATCACTTTCTGGGGCACAGAACATTAGGTGTAATTTCAGGATTCTAGAGCCTAATCCTACAGTTTCTTTGGGCTTCAGGTGCAACCTCAGACTAGTCCCTTCAATGCTTACTGACTTCAGATTTGGGCAGAGCCCTATCTTTATTTTGTTTTTTTTTCCAATTAAAGATAAATCCTATCTTTTAAGGTTTTGTTTACTAGAGACTTTTATTTCTCAAAGATAGGAATTTATAAACTCCAAACAAGTCCTACTGTTCTTTTCATATCTATCAGAATGTCTCTGGCACAAGGTTCAAGTGAACACTTTACTTCAGCAGTTTCAAAGAACGGTCTCTGTTCTGCAGCACCCACATCCTCTGGGAGCTTGTTAGGTGCTGTTGAGTCCCTTACAACTCATAGGGATGCTATGCACTCCGCACGGAACACTGGCCAATCCTGTGCTGTGCTTACAAGCTTTGTTACTCTTTGCTATGCAACAATGGTTGAAGCCACTTTGTCAATCCATTTTGTCGAGGGTCTTTCCTCTTTGTCACAAACCAATCATGATATTCTTCTGCAGGGATAACTTGTCCAAAGTATGAGAGGTGAAGTCTTGCCATCCTCATCCTTACTCATTGTTCAGCTTTCACATGCATAAGAGGCAACTGAACATGCTATGGCTTGGGTCAGCAGTTGAACAGTTACCTGCTGGTCCATCAGGGCTCTTTTCCCTCATATTGCAGCCACAACATCCTCTAAGGCAGTTCTACCATATCACATGGCAAGGAAGAAAACTGTGGCAGTCTGTTTTCATAAAGCTTATAGCCTTAGACATCCTAAGGGGCAGGTCTACTCTGTCTATTGGGTCTTCCTGAGGAGGAATCAATTTGATGGCAATGGGTTTTGTCTAATGTTTTCTAGGTCTTTCCACAGTGGCACTACTGAGACAACTCAAACCACTGAAGCCAATGGTCTGTCTGTTTCGAATCTCCAGTCTTTCAGTTAGCAGCTTAACTGTTCTGTTACTAGGACTATTTATTCTGAACCTGCTGTTATTGTTAAGTGCTGTTGATTGGTTCTGATTCATAGCAACCCTGTATAGGGTTTCTGAAGAGCAGCTGGTGGATTTGAACCACCAACCTTGCGGTTAAGAGTCCAGTGCTGATCCTGCAGCACCACAACAGGACTCCTACTGTGAAATTCCTAGATTCTATTTGTGAGCACTCATTCTGAAACTTCAGAAGACCACAGAAGGACTGTGGTGTCATGAAGAATATCGAGTATCCAATGCACTACCAGAAGGTCGAACAAATCCGGCTAGAGGAAGCACCATCAGAATGTTCCTTAGAATTGAGATGGTGAGACTTTGTCTCATGTACTATGGACATGTTATTAGCAAAGACCAATTCCTGCAGAAAGAGTAATACAAAGCAGAGAGTCAACAAAGAAGGTCAGCAAAAGAGAAGAAGACCTTCAACAAGGTGTGCTGACACAGTGGCTACAGCAATGGGCTCAACCACAGCAACAACTGTGCTGTGTGCAGGCTGGATAGCATTTCATTTTGTCACACGTGGGTCACTATGAGTCAAAGGCAACTCAGTGGTCAGTTGGTTCAGTCAGTGAAGTGCCTTTGAGTTACTTCTGACTCATAGTGATCCTGTATAGGGTTTCTGAGGAGTGGCTGGTGGGTTTGAACTGCCAGTCTTATAGTCAGCAATCCAATGTTTATCCTATAATGCCACATCTGGACTCCAACTCAATGGCACCTACAAACAACAACAATTCTGAGACTGAGATTGCACTATAAACACTACTTACAGATTTTAAGGTTTATCACATTTAATTTTCCAGTGAGGGTGTTACTATAATTATTTCTATTTTACAGTTAAGGAGTAGAGATAAGGGAGAAGTCTGTTGCTAACTAAACATAGGTAACAACTAGAAAAGCAAATATTTGAATGCAGGCATTCTGTTACCAGAGACTATAGTCATAATTACAGCTTCCATGAATCAGACCATAGACCTGATGCACTTGAGTTATATAGTGTTGGAGGGGAATATTAAAAGTATCATGGATTGTCAAAAGAACAAACAAAATCTGTGTTGGAAGAAGTACAGCCAAAATGCTCTTGGAAGCCAGGATGGCCAGACTTCATTTCTCATACATAGGACACATTATCAGGAGGGACCAGTCCCTGGAGAGGGATATCATGCTTGGTAAAGTGGAGGGTCAGTGAAAAACAGGAAAACTCCCAGTGAGATGGATTGACAAAGTAGCAGCAACAATGGGCTCAAAAGTAGAAATGATTGTGACATAATTTTCTATCTTGGAGAATAACTTCTGATATGTTCCAGTGCTACTACCTTCAATTTTTTAAATCAATTAACTTGGGTAAATCATGAAATAAAGTCCCTTAGTTCAACAACATCTTTTAAAAAATCAAAATGAAGAGGACAGATAACAGGCAACGGACGGCATAACTATATGCTGTTATTGGTAGCTGCTACTGAGTTGGCCCCTGACACATGGCAACCCCATGGAATGGAATGCTGTCAGGTCCTGTCCATCACCACGATTGAGTAAGCATTTGACTACTGTGATCCAGATGCTTTTCAGAAAAGATCACCTGGCCTTTTGTCCTAGTCCATCTTAGTCTGGAAGCTCTGTTGACCCTCGTTTCACATCACAGCACACATAAGCCTGTACTGATGGATGAGTGGCAAGAATAGCACAGGCCACCCTCCCATCTGGAAGGCAAGAACTGAGCCCGCCAATGTCTTACTGTTTAAAATCCGTCTACAGACAATGGCTATCTAAAATGGAGGCAAGAACTGAGCCGCCTCTTACTGTTTAAAATTCATCTAAAGAGATTGGCTACCTAAAATGGAGGAGGGGTGGGGCAGGGAGAGAGGGAGCAATAAAGGCACGAAGTGACTGGCTTACAAGTTTTCAAGAGGGAATTTTGTTTCAGAGTGTGCGGGGGAAGGTAGAGTCCACACTGAATAGTTTTCATCTTGTCTAGATAGGTCTAGTGAAAGGAGAGGAGGATAAGATTCTTATGATTCAATTGTTGTTGTTGTTGTCAGGTGCCATTGAGTTGGAACCGACTCATAGTGACCCCATGCACAGCAGAACGAAACAATGTCCGATCCTGGGCCAACCTCACTACCGCCACCACACTTGACACCATCAATGATGTCACCTGGCTGATCCATCTCGTTGGGGGTCTTCCTCTTTTTCTCTGACCCTCCACCTTACCCAGCATGACATCCTTCTCCAGCGACTGTTCTTTCCAGACAATGTTTCCAAAGTATGAGAGACGAAGCCTAGCCATCTTGGCCTCCAAGGAGCATTCTGGTTGCACTTCTTCCAAAACAGATCTATTGGTTCTTTTGGTAGTCCATGGCACTTTCAGTATTCTCCTCCAACACCACAACTCAAAGGCATCAATTCTTCTACGATCTTCGTTATTTACTGTCCAGCTTTCACATCCATATGAGGTTATTGAAAATACCATGGCTTGGGTCAGGTGCACCTTAGTCCTCAAGGTGACTATTGTGATGGTCACAACCGGAAAGGTGAAGTTTTGTAACAAAAAGCGGGGAGAAGTTAATCTTACAGTCCAGGAACAGAGGACCCTGGGACATAAAGGGAGAAGAGCACGAGCAGAATGTGGGACCCTATCCAGAGAATTAGTGACACCAGAGATGGAGGCAGAGATGAGGACATGGAGAAAGGGAGCAGCTGAGGAATCTAGATTCATGGAAAAAGAAAGGCTGTGTGCTAGAGGCCAGGAGGTTGTTTAAATGATTATTTATTTTTAAAAAAATTGGTCTAACAATAGCCAATTGCTGTCACAGTTTTGAGACAGTTTTTGTCAACTCCTTTCAGGACATTAGAATAGAGCAATCTGAAACAAATGTGTTAAAGATATGATTGAATGTGGTTCCATATAAAGAAACTAGTGACCAGCAGAACATATACCAGTTGACTCCCTCCCAAGTTCTTCTTGTTAGATAAAGCCCAGCTTATTTCTCAACGATTGGTTAAGGAAGACAATAAATTCTTCCAATGGTGGCCTCAAATAGGTACAGATCTATGAAAATGTGCAGCCACAGTATCTATACCATCCTTTCTCTTGGCCTGAACTGATAAGTCAAATCTATAAAATGTATGTGACAAAAGATAAAAGCAAGACAAAACAAAACAAAAACCACCTTACAGTTCTTGCCTCCTGAACTATAGCTGTATCTGCATCTAGAAAGACAACTCAAACCAGCCTCCATTCCGTTATGGCATTCACAAGACCCATCCCCCCTGGCCCTATCCCTAGGAGTCATTTGTGGTGATTGTGAGAAGCTAAGTTTCTCACCATGCTCAAGTGATTTACACTGGGTTCTTAAAGACTAACGGGATGAAGCTACATCTACATTATTGTTGTTGTTTATTGCTGTGGAGTGGGCTCTGAACTCATAGTAAGCAACTCTGTATAGGGTTTCCAAGTTTTCAGTCCAGTGCTGATTCTACAGTGCCACACCAGGAGTCCTATGTGGTCCCAGATCTACATGTGGCCCCCAAATACTTGGGAAGATTGTGGTGGGTTGTACCATTGAAAACCATTAGAGACTTTGATATTTTAGTGTTCCCTCATGTATCAGGACTCCTGGTGTGGTGCTGTGGGATAAAGCACTGGCCTGCAACGTTGGTTTGAACGGAAAGGTCGGCTGTTTAAACGCACCAGCCATTCATTGGAAACGCTATACAAGGTTGCTATGAGGCAGAACCAGCTCAACAGCACTTAACAACAACAACAACAACTCATATATCAAGGACTCCTGATGTGGCCCTGTAGGATCAGCATTGGATTGCAAACTACAAGGTTGGCACTTCAAACCCACCAGCTGCACCTTGAAAACCCTATACAGGGTCGCTATGAGCCAGAACCTACTCAATGGCACTTAACAACAACAACAACACATATCAAATACTTGTGTGGGTCCTCCACCTCTTTCCACATTTTATCAAACGTATTAAAATACATCAAGTATATAAAGCATAATAAAATGTATGCTCAACACACACATTTTTTCCTTTCTGTGAAGATTAAGATTTTTGGCTCTGAGTCACAGGTTTAATCTATGTTCATTATTGTTAAGCATCGTAGAGTCAGTTCCAATCCACAGCAACCCTGCATAGGGTTTCTGAGAATGCCTGGGGGAGTTGAACTACTGGCCTTGTGATTAACAGTCCAATGCTCATCCTACAGTGCCACATCAAGGCTTTTAATCTATGTTCAGCCATCATGGACTCTGGAAATCACCAGAGTTACAAGAAGGCCAACTTAAAGGAATAATAACCCTTTACAGTAAAGAATGTTTTACTATAGACAGGCCTAGCCAAAACACGTAGAACTAAAATAGAGTTCCTTCTCTTTACCTTGAGAATTGAGATTTGGCAAATGTAGTTGGTTGGTTTCAGGCATTTGGTCCTGCAATGGAAATGTCAGGGTTGCTTCTGGTTCTGGAGATTTTGGCTTCATTACCTGGAAAATGGGGCAACAGAAAATGACATTTAAAGATTGTCCATTAGCAAATACACAGGTGAAATCAAATGGAAGGGTCAGTAACTCAAACACTTAACTTTTATTTATTTATTTATTTATTTTTTGACTTAAAATAATTTATTATTTTTGCTGTTGAGAATATACAAGCAAGAATATACCAGTTCAATAGTTTCTATACGTAAAATTCAGTGACGTTGATTATATTTTCCAGTTGGGGTTACCTTCCTTTTCTAAGTTAGCCTGTCTCTATTAACATAAGCGCTGACCCTTATGATTCTTTCACCATGCTTATTCAATCTGCATGCTGAGCAAATAATCCAAAAATCTGGATTATATGAAGAAAGATGTGGCATCAGGATTGGAGGAAGACTTATTAACAACAATATGCAGGTGATACAACCTTGCTTGCTGAAAGGGAAGGGGACTTAAAATGCTTAACTGATGAAGATCAAAGCCCACAATATTCAGTATGGATTGCATCTCAATGTAAACACTTAACTTTTAAACACATTGTTTGCTCCTTTCCAAACCCCCTTGATGCTTTTCTGCATTAACAAAGCAGTCAGTTTTTCAAGAAATCAAACTATAGTATAAAAATTGATGATTAGGAAACAGTATTCCATCTCTGAATTGTACCCCTTTCCCTCTTCACTTTCTTATTAGACTTATCACATAGTCTCTTCTTGGTACTACATCATACTGAATTTGTTATGTCAGGGGGAAATTATATCTTCCTCTGTAAGTGCTAAGTGTTTCTGTAAGAAAGCAGTATTTCTTTTCAAAAGACATTATCCTCAAAACATTACCTACACGCAAACTTATGTAAAGCACACTGCAGGAAATGTATGAGCTTGTTGAAGACAATATGAGTCGGTTCACATAGAAACATTACTCTAAAGAACCGTTATCAATCAGTGTTATAGCAATGACGCCTTCAGGGGAATGCTGTGGCTTCAATCACTTGTCCTTACGGCTCCAAAGTGACAGGCTTTTATAATCCTTATGTTTGCATTGCAAAAACAGACTTTGTTGTTCCTGTTATTTCATTTTGTTTTCTTCTCAATCTAAATGGCCTTCCTCCTTGTGTGATTTGTTCCTTCTAATTAACTGACTGCTGAAATGTATTAAAATAATGTGTAAAATAGGACTCTCAACTTGAAAGGTCTGAATGAAGAGCGTGTGGGCATCCTTTCACGTAGCTATGTGACTTTCTAATTCACTCTCTGGCTGTCCGTTGTGTTTCTGTTAGATTAATTTGATAGCTAAGGGACTTCAGGTCGAGTGAGGATGCAAAATTCTTATTTCATAAACTGATCCATGATTTGGTCCTCAGGATCATTTAATGAGTAGAATTTCTTCTTATAGAATTTTGTTTTTCTTTATGAATCATACGTTCAACTCTATGGGGACCCTGAAGATAATGTAGTTAATCACCTCTTTTGCCATGATATGTGTTGACCAGATGTCCAAATGAACAAACGGCAAAAGTGAAGGCCTAGAATTATCGAAGTTAATGACCTCCAAATCTTAATTTTATACCTCACACCACAGAGACAGACAGTAATACATTTCAGGTAATGTCTTCTTGTAAACAAAACAGTTGATAGCAAAAATGCTCAAAATCACCTTTGTAAAAAGATCAGCCTGGATGCATGGCTGCTTTTTAAAAACAGAAGTAATATGTACACTCTTTCCTCCCTAACAGATACAGTTAGGTTCCAAAGACCACAGGTCATCATGCAAAAATAAGTGCAATGCAAAAATGTAGGATGGCCATATCATTACATAACTGCCAAACCCAGTCAAGTTGACACATAACCTTAACCATCACAACCAATGTTATTCTTTTCTCATAACTTGCCATTCATTACTGTCAGACATATATCATTAATTTAAATACTTGGATAGTACATTTTTTTACTATATAGTCATAAATGCAGTATGTTGGATAATAAGAGAGTCAGTAAGGGAGGAGAAGCTGTACCCTGAAGTGAAATCAGAAAAGTCAATTACAACTACTATGATTATCTTTCTCCCTTGAATGAATGGGACAAAAAGAGCTAATCAAACATTAGGGAAGAGTTAGGGACATGAGAAAGGGGAGAAATTCACTTGGTCTAAGTAAGAAAAAGATTGGGTCCAAAGATCATTATTTCATTTGTTAAATGATTAGCAAGGATTCTTAACCTGGGGTGCATGGAAAACGTCAGTGGGTCTATCATCCTGGTCCCATGAGATACCAAGGATAGTTGGGTAATCTGGAACATTTTATTTTATGCATTTAAAAATATTTTGAGAATGATATCTAACAGATGGCCAAAGAAGTCTATTGTGAAACAAATACAAACACAAAAAGCCCTGAAAACAATTCTTCCCAAAGTCAGTTTACATTCAAAGATGGATCATACAGGGGAGTCACGCAGATTAACAGTTTTCAGTTCTGGTATTCTTTTTATGTTTATGTGTGTTTTCAACTCTAGCACTGATATAAAGGTTTCCTTTCAGTGTACGCTAAAAAAAAAAAAAAAAGTGAGTTTGGAAGAATGATAAATAAATACATAACAAGTGAAATGTAGATAAGCCAAAACTAACAAATGTGGGAAATCCTGATGGCCTCACTGGTTGATGGTTTATTTCCCCTTTGTGGATTTCCAGACCACTATGTAATTCTCTGTGCACAAAAATGGCACTAGAATACCCTAGAGGCATCAAGGCAACAGGCATTTTTGAGGCTGGACTAAGGATGCAGTCAGTGCTTTTAGCTCCTTAAGGCCAGTGGCTAGGTCCTCTTCACTGCTGAATAGCCAATGTCCAGTACAGTGACTGGCCAAGAGTAAGTGCACAATTGATATCGATGGAGTAAATGAATGAATGAGCTGGAACAAGAAGAGGTAAAAATTTCACTCAAAGTCAAATTCCAATTTAGGAATCCTTTTAAACAGTGAGATATCCCACACACATATTGCATACCAGTGTGTAAGTCAGTAGTACACTACATTGGTGGAATCATCTGGGAACTTGATAAAAATACAGATGCAGAGATCCTTATTTATTCTGTCTGGAGTGAGCTTAGTAATTTTTTAATTCTAAAGTGTGGCTAAGGTTGAGAACAACTGGCATAAATGAAGAGTTTTTGACTCTGTACCTAAAAACTAGTGGGAACAAGACTGAACAAGGAAGAAATTTAATACAAATGAGATTTTAAAAGTCAATATGGCTGAACAGTAATGTTCTAGGTTCCACATGTTTCAAATTGAGAGGCAGCAGAAATACCAATACTGAAGGGGTGGGTGCAGCAGTCTACATTTTAACAAGACCTCCTGATGATTCTGTTGGTCCCTAACGCTTGAGAACCACTGCTCTAAACTGCTGCTCAACATGCTAAAACCTTATAATGGGACAAATTTAGCAATAGAGACTTGGTATTCATTCCCTACTGTTTGAATATTACACTATGCTGAAACCTATGCAATTTGCCACTCTCTCACTTATACTTCTCACATGTTAAAAGGGGACTTAAAATGCTTAACTGATGAAGATCA
>NW_006408912.1:1111195-1112307 GCF_000296735.1 Chrysochloris asiatica
ATCAATTCTTCTACGATCTTCCTTATTCACTGTCCAGCTTTCAGATCCATATGAGGTTATTGAAAATACCATGGCTTGAAATGTAGTAACTTTTAAAAGGTACTATTGAATTTCCCTCCTCTGTGGAGTCCAGGTGTGGTGCTGTAGAATAAACACTGAACTGCTAACTGCAAGGTCAGTGGTTCAAACCCACAAGCCCCTCCTTGGAAGCTCTGTACAGGGCCATTGGAACTGACTCCAGGTTACTTAACAACAATGTTGTTTTTGTTATTGTTGAGTGCCATCGAGTTGATTTCGACTCGTAGCGACCCTGTATAGGTGTTTCCAAGGAGTGGCTGACCTTGTGTTGTTACTTAACAACAATAGCACATAGTTACAAGGCAGGTAGTCACATTCTAATATATAAACGAAAATATATGAGGTACAAAAGTATCTACAAAGATACCTCAAGAGCATAATGAACAGCCCAGGAAATTGTTTAAAGAGCTTATAGAATTCTAGAAAACTTACTTTGCTTTACGCTTAATATTTAAATCAAAATGAAGTCTCTGTTGAACAAATGATAAAAAAGAGTGCCATTTCCATAAACAATGTAGATTTCAGAAAGAGAAAATTACATAAATTGACAGAATAAAAAGCAAATAAGCAAAAAGCTCACACAGCATACTAAAGCCTAACTCTAAAGCACCATAGTCATTACTTTTTTCTTTGAAATGCATCAAATTCTTCAATATAAAATTATTTCAAATAACTTTAAAAGGCTGTTTAAAGAATATATGTTGTTGTTGTTAAGTGTCACTGTGTCTGTTCTGATTCACAGTGACCCTATATAGGATTTCTGAGGCTGTAAATCTTTCCAGAAGCAGAAAGCTTCATCTTTCTTCCGAGGAGCAGCTGGTGGACTCAAAGTGCTGAACTTGTAATTTGCAGTCCAATGCTTATCCTACAGAGCCACCACACTCCCAAAGAACACATGTGGTTGTTGTGCAGTTTCACTGAGTCAGTTCCAACTCAGCAACCCTGTATAGAGTTTCCGGGAATGGTTGGTGCGTTTGAACTTCTAACACAATAACTGTTAATAACAGAGGAGTAGATTACAGTGGCTTTTATAC
>NW_006408912.1:1115329-1129717 GCF_000296735.1 Chrysochloris asiatica
AGCATTGATGGACTCAAGCGTGGCAATAGTAGTGAGGTTGGTTCAGGATCAGGCAGTGTTTTGTTCTGCTGTGCATAAGGTCGCTATGGGTTGGTACCCACTCGATGGCACCTAACAACAACAACAAATATATATATTTAAATTTCTTACAATGAACATGTAGCATAGAAAAAAATACAGATTGGCGACAGAAAAAATAATTAGAAGAGAAAAGAAATCTTCATTACTGACTATTGCCACACCAGCAGCCAATTCCCATGTGAAGCTATATTAACTTCTGAAGTTTAAGCACGCTCATTCACTATGTTCTTCACCTTTTGTGACAGCACCAACTCCACCTTTCCACTCATTTCATTTTCTGGTTTCCTCTGATCTTCTTCTGGCACATTGTTTTTTAGCTGGGGACTGGAGGAAAACTCCACAAAGGCCACAGTTGGGCTGGATCGAGTCACGGTTGTTGTGAAATTCTGTGGCTCTAAAATGACATTACATTCAGAAAAACAAAGAAGAAAAAGAAAGCATATAAAAAGGTTAATTTATCCTATAACTTCACAAAGTGCATTCATTCCTGATCCTGCCCTGACGATAAGAAGTTGGCTTACTGGGGAATTCTGGTAAGTAAATATGCCATGGTTCTGGCCCTCTCCCACAAACACAAGGAAATGGTGTTCGGCTTTGAGGGACACTGAATTGGAGAGTAGAGGAAAGGAGCAGGGAACTGCAGACAGGCAAGTATCAATGAGTTACATACATATGGTAGGAACATCTCTTTCCCACTATCTCTGCACACCCCCAACCCGCAGACTACTGGGAACTGGAGTTGTGGTGCCAGAAAAGGAGCTTGTTTCCCTAACCATCAGCCCCTGTCTGCACAAAGAGGGCTGGGCAGCGGAGTCTGCACTCACACTCAGCACTCTACCTGCCTTGTTATGCACACCCTAGCTCAAGCCAACAGGACAGAACTCTTAATGAAGGGTCAGGGAACCTTTCTCCTGCCAGGGGCCATTTGGATATTTATAACATAAATATGTGGGCCATACACAATGATCAACTTAAAAATGAGCATGCTATATTTGGTCAAACATTTAATCAATTCACCCCTAATATGACGGCTGGAATTGTGATTGCCTTGGCAGGGCCAGACCAAATGATTTTGCAGGCCGGACGATCCCCACTCCTGTCTTAAAGAGTCAGTTCTGGACTCTCTGCTCTCCACCTCAGTCAGTGCTAAGGAATGCTGACTGAGGTTGCTCTGTGCTAAAAAGCAGGCAACTTGAGTGGAGCCTATACCTACCATCCAGCATACCCTGGGTGAGGCTCTGAGAACAGCAAGGTCTTGCCCAGTGCTCTGTGGTGTGCCAGCACCTTCTCCACCTAGACACTCTTGGCTGTAGACTTCCCCACATGCCCCATAGCTCTGGCCTCTGAAACCAAGACAAACCTCCATGGGGTTAACCAGGGTTAGTCTACCCCCACTTCTAGTTGATGCTGAGAACTGCTGTGTGAGGTGGTTGGGTGGTAAGAAGCAGGAATCTTGAGGGGAGGCTGTGTTCACAGTCAACGATCTACTGTGAGGGGGACTCTGATAGCAACAAAGACAGACCTCCATTTGTGATCTGAAAATGCAATTTTATAGAATTTTAATAGAATTTTAAATTCTCATAGACTCTAGACTTTCTGGAGCCATGGAGAGTGGATGAATCCCCCAAATACTGCCAGGTGAAACCTTAAATGGAGTCCTGGTGTAGTACTGTAGGACAATGTATTAGACTGCAAAGTCGGCTTGAACCTCAAGGTTCAAGTTCACCAGCTGCTCCTCGGAAACCATATACAGGGTGGCTTGAGTCAGAACCAACTCAACAGCACTTAACAACAACAAAAACCTTAAGTATTCCCTGAAGTTATCTTAAACCCAGACAATAATTTACTTCAGCAACTAAAAATGGTCAGCTTTAAACATTGTTTTCTTTTTAAGAACTATTTCTATATATGGGACCAAACTGATCGCCTTAACCCAACAGTCTAGATAGGAACCTTAGGGGACAATGAGTTGATGTTACCGAGGGAGGAACAACCTAGAAAAGGAGGGTGAGAATAACATCACAACTCGAATGTCACCAAAGGCACGAAATTTACATGTGGAAAGTTGAACTGGTATAGGCTTTGCTGTAGATTTCCTGAACAACCAGAACAACCAAATAAATAACATTTAGAATAAAAAAAAAAGCTGGGTTACAGTGTGGTGAGCAGTATAAATGAGTCTAAAATGTCTGAATTCTCAAAGCTCTTTCATGATCTTATAAAACAACAAGAAATACGAAGTACTTCAAATAAGCCATCTGGCACCTCAACGTCAAAATTTGAAGCTCAAAGTAAGAGTTACGGTTTCCACCAGAGTGAAAACACAGGAAACAAAATGGTGGCAGGAAATAGATAATGATTTTGAAAGCTGGGATGGATGAAAGAGCATCTACAAATAATGTCTTCCCAAGTGAATGAGGTAGCCCACTCTTTGCCTCTGCATTTCAGTGCCTTCATTACAAGGTACTTTATGGGCACTTTTAATGTCACATTTTCACAAGTGGATGGTGTATATGTACAATTAAAATAAAGCGTCTGCTGATGCATAAGAAGAATTCGGTACACTTTAGAGTGGGTAGACAAGGCACCACCTCAGGAAACAAATCAACATACAGAGGGACCATCCAGTTTAAAAAGCTTACGGTAAAAAAAAAATTTTTTTTTTTTAGCAATGACATTTAATTTACTCTCAAATGTCATTCAGTTTACTATTAAAAGTCATTTTAATAGAATTTTGTATTAGAATAGGGTGGTGGTGTGCCATGGAGTTCTGTATAGGATTTCTGTGGCTGTAAATCTTTATGGGCGCAGAAAGCCTCATCTTTCTCCAATGGAACAGCTGACCATGTGATTACTAACTCGACTGTTAAACATTACACTACCAGAGTTCCTTTAGAATAGGGTAGGAGAATTAACATAGAATTGTTGGTGTTGTTAAGTGCCCTCGAGTCAGGTCCGACCCATAGCAATCCTGCATAGGGTTTCCGAGAATCAGCTGGTGAGCTTGAACCGCCAACCTTGCAGTTCAAATGGCTTTGCAGTCTGGCGCATTAACCCACAGCACCACATCAGGACTCCTTTTGTTATATATTGTTGTTGGTGTTGTTAAGTGCCATCGAGTCGGTTCCAACCCATAGCGACCCTGAACAGGGTTTCCGAGGCTGTAAATCTTTACGGGAGCAGAAAGCCTCATCTTTCTTCCGCGGAGCAGCTGGTAGTTTCGAACTGCTGACCTTGCGGTTCGCAGCCTGATTCGTAACCACTACGCTACCAGAGCTCCTTTTGTTATATATAGTCACCACAATAAATCTAAAAAATGACAAAAAAACTGGGCTTTCTTGTTTTAACTGTATATTCAGAATTTCATCAAGAAGCCTGTAGGTGGCAGTACAACCACACTAGTCAGACACTAACCTTTTTTGTTATTCAGTTCGAGATATTTTTCTTTATCAAGATTTATCCTAAAAACAGAATGTCATGAAACAAACCTGATGAGGCAAACTCTGTATTCCCTTTTTCTGGTTTTCCATCATCATTCATATCCTCTCGACTGCTCGGATCAGTTTTCTCAGTGGTTGCCTGTAAAATATTTTTTTCCCTTATAAATCGGCTCTTTTAAAAAAAGACTCTAAAAAGGTATGTTGAGAGCGATTTTTAGGCTACACAGTTGATTTTTCATATGAATGCATTCTTAAAATTTTGATTATATATATGTATTTCCCCCCCTTTGGCATTCGAAAGTTGTTTGAAACTATAAATTGCTTCTATAATCAGAAAATAAAATCAGTGTAATTGTAGATAGTCTTCAATTAGAACTAAATGACTCCAGAATGTAGTCCAAACTTTTTCCAGTAGTTATTTGATAAAAATGAATAAAAGGCTTAAAGAAAACAAGATAATGATTAATGTGCTTTTTAAGTTGAAATTTATTGTTGTGGAAGGGATTAAATTGATATTTGTTTTAATATGTGTAAAAGATTTAAAAATAAAGGCTAAAATTTGAATAAAAATATTATTAAATTCTTTATAAAATATCCCCATAGGTCCTTTAAAAACTATGGATTTATTGATTCTCATATCAATCGAAATCTAAAAATCTGTATCTCACATAACCAAACGAAAGCCTTTTAAAGTTAATGCATTGGTTGAAATTGTCATAAAATTCTTTTTTAAAAAAATAAGTTTTAAGTAACAAATCTTTCAAGCTAATGAAAGATTTCACAATAGCAACCAGAGGCAAAGAATGTGTTTTTTTATTGGAAGATGGGGCAGTTTTGAAGTCCTCATAACCAGTGGACATTTTATAATGATGGACAATTGTGTCTCAATTTTGGAAGAACATAGTATTAAATTAAAATGTACTTTTAGAACCCTTGGTATAAAATAAGTATAACATTTATATTATTTAAGGGGTTATAAAAGTTCTTAATATATCAGTAAGCCTGGGCTAAATCCCTTTAAGAGACTTCTTGTTGTATAAGGTGCTGCGGGGTCATTTCCCATTCATAGTGATCCTACATAGAGTCTCCAAGGAGCAGTTGGTATGTTTGAACCACTGACCTTGCAGTTAGCAATTCAGTTTATTTATCCTACAGTGTCATACCAGGACTCTGAATATCACATAGACAATGAATATTTTTTTATTGTATAGCCCAGATGTTATATGGGATAGAAACTACTCATTGTTTGTTGGAAATTAAAAGTTAAAATCGGTATTGTTGAATCCAGCAATCTTACTTTCATCCCTTCTCCTTCCTTCAGGCTCATACTGATGCACGTAGAGAATCCTATTTCTTCCAGCACCCTCTTCTCTCCACCGAGACCACTGCAGTGACTTTGACAGTGCCCATCGAGGCCTGAGGTGGCACTTTTGGATAAGCATTGGACTGCTAACCACAAGGTTCACAGTTCAAATCCACCAGCCACTCCTTAGAAACTCTATACATGGTCACGCTACGAGTCAGTTAACAACAACAAGCCCCACCCACCCTGCAGCCAGCACCATGCGTCCCTCTGTGCTCAGCCTTCCACCAGCGCCCTTCATCTCACCCAGGATGTCCACATTCACCCTGAGGCCACTCCTCAAGGGTACCTGCTCATCCCTCCACTTGGAACATCTCCACTCCTACCCTAGTCTGGTTACCTCCAGCCTGTCCTTCAACTCTGGGCACAGGTTGAGATGCCTGAGAGTCCTTTACTGACCACCCCAATTGAAGAGCCCTCCCTGCTCTTTCCCACCAGAGTCTTACTGATGTTGTTGTTAAGTGTCATAGTGGTGGTTCTGACTCATAGCAACCCTGTTGTAGGGTTTCCAAGGAGTGGCTGGTGAGTTTGAACCTCTGACCTTGCAGTTCAAACTGACCTTGTGGTTCAGTGCTTAACCTACAGAGCCACACCAGGGCTCCAAAGATTTAGTGGTAGGCAATAGCTAAACAAACCAAGGTCTCTTTTACTTTATTTAAAGTTTCAGGCACAGCCACACACATATATTTTACGCTGTTATAAAGATAAATTACATGTTGTAAAAAGCATTTGAAAGTCAACCGGTTTAGCATTACAAAATAAGAAGTTGGGTTTTATAATTTAAAGTGTTTTCCCTCCCCATCTAGAAAAGTCACTACTTGATAGTATTTTTATTTTACAACCTTAATATATCAAATACTGATTTTTGTTGTTGTTTCTTTACCCCCACAAATGGATTCCATTATAGACAGTATCTGAGGTTGGAAAATAAATTTGCAGTTAAATATTGATGACTGATGCTATTGAGAATACCCTGTGATTCCAATTACTAGAAATAAAATCACTATAAGAACAGGGCCAGAGAACCCTTCTTGCCCCAAATTAACATATTTTATTAAATCTGAGGTGCCACAAATTTTAAGTTGTATTATTTTAAGTACTTCTGGTGTGGCGCTGTGGGCTAACGCATCAGGCTGCAAAGTCATTTGAACTGCAAGGTCAGTGGTTCAAGCTCACCAACTGCTCCTTGGAAACCCTATGCAGGGTCGCTATGGGTCGGAATCGACTCAATGGCATTTAACAGCAACAACATGAAAGGAAAACCACTGTTGAACATGACACATCATTGGCTGTAAGATATATCCTGATTTACAGATGTTAAAGTGTGAAAAATACGCCATTGAAATTAATGAAATAACTCATGAGAACCTTTAGAAATATTAGGGGACTTCAGAAGCTCATGGATAAATGGAATGAAAAGATAATGGAATTTTTCTATAAACTTTTTGAAGCCCCCTCATAATATATAACTCAAAAGATACAATCCTTACAGCCCACTAGTTCATTGAGTGTTTTACTAGCTACCACATTCCAGTAATATATTGTCTATGCATGACCCATGGAGAATTAGCCAAAGGGTTGGAGGTTTGAGTCTACCAGGAGGTGTCATGAAGAAAGAAATGCCTGGCAGTCAAAAAAACCCATTGAAAGCATAGTTCTTCTCTGATACATGAGTCAGAACCTGATCGTATACTTTGAAGGCAACAGAGGCCCAAAAGATTCAACAACTTTTCCAAGCACATTCTACTAGTAGGGTAGATGGGAACCCTGTTTTGTACTGGTAATTTGATAGTCGACATCTGACCTCGTAGTCACACCCATTTCTAAGTTTTCCCCAAGCATCTAAAGGCCCCCATGGTAAGAAGCAATCTAGAGCCTGAAAGTCTTAAGTTTATTGTTGTGTGGTGTCGTAAATTACTCAATTTGGCCATTTTAGCCACCATGGCCTTAGAACTCCCACACAGTAATTTGGTGGGACTATACAAATAAGTGTGGTTTGGAGCTATAGGATAAGCACTGGACTAGATTCAGTTCAAACCCATTCCTTGGAAACCCTACACAAGGTCACTAAGAGTCAGAACTGACTCAACAACACTTAGCAACAACATGCAAATGAGGTGCTTGTGATCCACCAAGGGGACTGGACAGCTTGCTAACAATGAAAATATGATGCATGGCACCCTTGTGGGGGCGTTGTTGTTGTTGTTAAGTTCCCTTGAGTCAGTTCTGACTCATAGCCACTCTGAACAGGGTTTCTAAGGAGTGGCTGGTAAGTTTGAATCAGTGACCTCGTGGTTTAAACGGACCTTGCAGTTCAAGGACCATGTAAATATGGTCTGTAGAACTGTAATGAGGTGATTGGTCAGTTTTACCATTTCGCTAGGCTTAAAATGAGCCACCCAAGAGTCAGAAAAGGTTGGGGTAGACCACCAGAAGTGGAGCATGTCCTTTGTACCCAGGGCCTCCATACTCAGAACCTCCTAGACCTAGGAGACAGGGAGAGTTGTCACACCGGAAATGGCACATGACAATGAAAAACGAAGAAACGGCGGCAGCAGTTGAACAAGGAGACCAGTGCAAGGCAGTGGGGTGGGCTTCCCGACTCACAGAGAAAGGAGGCTACAGTGGGTGTGCTGACCCATGGAGCAAGAGAGCAGAGTACCTTTGGGCTAAGGCTTAGGAGAGAGTAGGGTGCCCTCTGCAGAGGCCTCACTGGCCCAAGAGGCTGAGTGGCCAATGGGCGAGAGGCCGAGGGCCAGAGAGAGACCTGCTTCTTCCGTGACTAAGAGGCTGTCCTAATGGAATTATATCTGCTATGTCCCTAATCGAACCCAGAATCCTGACTACTGGCTGTGAGTTCACCCAGCAGAGAGATAGAGAGTACCCTGTGGAGGACAGCTATTGTCAGAATTCATAACAAGTGTGGAGGGTGGAGTTACGCTGGACCTTCACTTCACAGATGTCAGCCTTGGGCGGATGCTGATGGTGATTCTATTCTCCCCCACCTCCTGAAGTTACACAAGGAGATTTGACAATGCTGATTTGACTCAAACTTCCTTTTCTGTTCCCTTTCCTCCCTCTACCTTTCACCCAGTCGTTCCGCTATGGGAACTCCCTGGCATCTCCAAATATAAGAGGCAGTTTAGCTAAGTCTCTACTTACCAGGGTGGCTCAAAACCAGAATGCCCACCACCATCAATCCATCTACAGGTCTGAGATTCAGCCCAGCTTCTAAGGATACCTTGTACCTCAGGTCCCAGGACAGCCTGTGGCACAGGACTGACAAGTAATCTGTGTTAGCTAAGCAAATGTGACATGCATTATTTATGGAATGTATACTCTCAAACTTAGTTAAAATGCCTGCTAGTCATTAAAATCAGGCCATTACTGGCAAGATGTTCAAGATAAATTAAGAGAAAATGCAAGCTACCAAACAATATGAGTAACATGAGCCCATTAAAACATGTTTTACATTCAATGAGACAATGAGGAGCAGGAGACCATTTTTATTTTTTATTTTTTTTAAATCCTAACAGTATTAATTTCTGAGTGATTAGAGTAAGAAGCAGTTTAAATTTAAAATTTTCTCTACCATTTTCCCTATTAGCAATGCACACACACACAAACACAAAAACCCATATATTAAAGAGTCTTGGTGTAGTGCTGTGGGGCTAATGCTCCAGACTGCAAAGTTGCTTTGAACTATAAGGTTGGCAGTTCAAGCTCACTAGTTGCTTCTGGGAAATCCTTCATAGGGTTGCTATGGGTCAGAACCAACTCGAAGTCACTTCACAACAACAACAAGAAGCTATAATCAGGAAAGATTCTCAAAGCCACTTTAGTGAATTCATGTTTGCATACTGAAGACTTGTTACTTTCATACTCACAACATTATTTCACAGCACATGAGTGAAAAGTTGGCAATTTTAAGACCAGTCCCAACAGATTCAGAGGCCTGCCTCAAACCAACTTCCCTGACTGGAAAATGAACTTCTGGCTCATTCTTTCCTTTGGTTACAGTGAAACAGATGAGACCTCCCCATCTCCAATTGCTAACATTTTCTCAAGAATGAAAACAAGTAAATAAAAACCGAGCCCTGGGTGTGAATGAATGAAAGCACAGACAGGGTACACAGGACCAAGCCAGGCGTTGGCAATTGCTTGACAGAGAAGGAGATCCAAACTGGCCCGAAGCACCAGGCTCCACCTAAGGCAGCAGAGGAGGTGGCAGTTTCTTGGCTTGAGAGGGACACAGTCTAGCCACAAAACCTACATGGCATCAGCTGCCCATTTTCACTAGAGTCTTGTGAGTGGACTAGGACAGCCGGCAATAATGAAGATGGGTTAGAAACAAGAAGTAGGAGGGCATTACCTTCCTGACACCTGGGATTTGGGGGGCCGTCCCATTTCTATCATACAGATTTGGAGCTTGAGCAGATCAGTTAGCCTCTATGGTCCTTCCCTGAGCTACCATTGTGTGACTCTGAGTGATTTCCTGGCTCTAGCGTTGATTAACTTCTCTGGACACAGGCCTGGAAATGCAGTTTCTTTGTGCACTGACACCATGACCCAGGGACCACAGTTGCCAGACACCTGCTGCTCCTTTCGCTTTCATACTGCCTTTCATATTCCTTACGACTGACAGGAAGAGACGTGCACAAAGTCAGACTCTCCTAGCCTTAAGCTTTTCAAACTAACAACATCAGCCTCTGATCCCATCAGAGGACCAGCTGTGCTGCTACTATTTCCCCTCCTATATATGTGGCACTGTCGTTTAATGCACCAGACTGCAAACCACTTGAACTGCACGGTTGGTGGTTCAAGTTCACTAGCCGCTTCTCGGAAACCCTATACAGGGTTGCTATGGGTTGCTGTGGGATCAGCACTAGACTGTGAACCACAAGGTTGGCAGTTCAAATCTACCAGCTGCTCTTCAGAAACCCTATACAGGGTTGTGATGAGTTGGAACCAACTCGATGACACATAACAACAACAAATGCTATACAGGGTGGCTATGTCTTAGAACCAACTACATGGCATTTAACAGCAACAATAACAATGCTTTCTTGACGGTTACTAGTTAGCGCCAATGGTTTACACTCACCTGTCAGGTGCTTCAAACCCACCCAATAATGCTGCAGAAACAAGTCCTAGAGTGAGGGGAGATACATAAAAATGCCCAAACTTGCAGATAGTACCCATTTGACCTAGCGTCAATGACTTGATGATTAGAACTCCAATAGAGGAAGATAAAGAAATTTGATAAAGGAAACAAGTGTAAATTGCTACAATTTGATAAACTTGACCTATATTTATGGATGCCGTAGCTCAAAATACCAACCAAGAGGAAAGGAGTCTTCACATCAAGTATCAATCCTATCCCCTCTGTATACAAGGTTGATAGGGATGGACAACTTAGACACTGGCTACCTAAAATGGGGAGGGGTGTGGGCTATAAAGATACAAAGTGGCTGGTTTACTGAATAGTTTTCATCTTGTCTAGACAGGTCTGTTGAAAGGAATTTTAAGATTCAATAGTGAGTAATTGTTATCATGACTAATGGCGGTTGTCACACAGTAAAGATCTAAGTTTTGTAACATAAAAGGGGGAGTAGTTAACCTTACATTCCAGGAACAGAGGACCCTAGAACCATCAAGGGAGAAGAGCAGAAGCAGAATGTGGGACCCTATCCAGAGAAGCAGCAATACCAGGGATGGAGACAGAGATGAAGACATGGAGATAGAGAGCAGCCGAGGACGCTAGACTCATGGAAAGAGAAAGGCTATGTGCTGGTGGCCAGGAGGCAGGCTTGCAGAATATGCCCTTTGGTTGTTTAAATGATTACATATATTCCTGAGTGTTTTTGGGTAAATAAAAAACAACAACTACTACAAAAAAACAACAACAACAAAACAGAGGGAATAGAAGCAAATACTGTTGAATGGTGATGCATGGAGGGAATTGTAATCTTTGCGATGATACAAAATACAATAGGGTGAGTACAAAACTGATGTTCTCCCATGTAAAGTATCACTCAATGCACAATAAAAACTTTACCAAAAAGAAAATAGTGCTGGAAATCTGTTTCCAGGAAAGATTGCAGCCAAGAAAACCCTATTTAGCAGTTCAACTCTAATAAACGGGACAGGCAGGAGTCAGACTCGAATCAACAGAAACAACATAAAAAATACGCTTTCTCGAGCTCTGTACACTCTTCTGTACCTGACCATCTTTAACAATTTTGAAAGGACACTAAATAAAATAATTTGGAACCTGGTGGTGTAGTGGGCTATGCGTTGGGTTGTTAACTGCAGAGTCAGGGGTTAGAACCCACTAGTCACTCCAAAGGAGTAAACCCTGGACATTCTATACAGGATCGCTATGAGTGGGAACTAACTTGATGGCACATGACAATAACATCAAACATAACAATTTATAAATACTTCTACATAGAAAAAAAAAAAAAAAAAAACACCGAAAAAAGCAGTCTCTAAGAAATGTCTGTCGACATTTGACATCTAAAAGGAATTTGCAGTTGGTCTCACTTGTAGGGAAAACAGCACCTACTCAAATGCCTTCACCCTGTCCTCATTGCAAGATTAAAATTTTCAAGAAAGCTATGATTGTCTGTTTCTCTGGACTAGAAAACATTAGTCAAGCATTAAATTTTCAAGAGGAAGGCTTACAGCTGTATCAAGTGGGAATAGAGACCTACCTTGCCACTTAGTTTGAGGGAAGCAGAGAAAGTAACTAGATACTCAATAGCTAGGTTTTTGGTATTTAGTCAATGAAGAAGAATTGTCATAAACCAGGTGGGAAGATGCTGGCCAGCTAAGAGGGTTTGAACAACATCATATGGGATGGAGTAACAGAGAAGGAGTCCTGTGAGACTGGGTGGCACAAAGAAGTCAGAAGTGGGAAAGAGCAAACAAGAGAAGCAGCCAAATGAGCTGCAGGGAGAAATGTGTGTCTGGAAGAATGATTGTCTGCTGGAAAAAGTTGTTCAAATCTGGAGATGTCTTAGAGAATTACAATTGGAATGATTGACAGGCTGAGTTGGAAGATGACAAGGATTTCACCTCACTTGTATTAAATTCACAGCTGTTCAAGATGGTAATTTTTATGGTCTTACTTTAAGAAATTTTATACCTAAAACTTTTTGTGTTTCTGAAAAATGTACTATAATTTTCTTTCACTCAGTTGCTGTATGTGTGACAAGATTAGAAACAATAAGGATCTCTGGTGGTGCTGGGGCACCAGAATGAGATTTCCACTGGAGTAGACCAAAATAATTTCCTCACCATGGCAACATTAACTCCTTCCCAGGAGCAAAGTGTTAAGTCCAGGCAAATTCTGAGACTCCCAACCTGGAATGTAATTTCTGTTTTTATATGTATTTTACATCTAAAACGTTCTCTGAAGTCTTGGTGTGGCAATGCAGGTTAATGCACTGGACTGAAAGCTCAGTTTGAACAGCAAAATTGGTGGTTCAAACTCACCATTCGCTCCTTGGAAACCCTATACAGAGTGGCTCTAAGTCAGAACCAACTCAACGGCACTTAACAATAACAACAACAAAACGTTCTTACAAACTATCTTGAGAAACGTTGAGTTCTGCTGCTGTTGATAGGTGCCATTGAGTTGGTACCAACTCATAACGACCTTATCTATACATAACAGAGCAAAACACTGCCCTATAGATCCTGGGTCAGCCTCACAAGTGTTGTCATGCTTGAGTCCATTGATGCTGCTACTTTGCCAATCCATCTTGCTGAGGGATTTCCTCTTTTTCTCTGACCCTCCACCTTACCAAACATGATATCCTTCTCCAGCAACTGGTCCCTCCTGACAATATGTCCAAAGTATGAGAGATGCAATTTGGCCATCCTGGCCTCCAAGGAGCACTCTGGCTGCACTTCTTCCAAAAAGGATCTATTGGTTCTTTTGGCAGCCCATGGCACTTTCAATATTCTCCTCCAACACCATAACTCAAAAGCATCAATTCTTCTATGATCTTCCTTATTCACTGTCCAGCTTTCACATGCATATGAGGTGATTGAAAATACCATGGCTTGGGTCAGGCGCACCTTAGTCCTCAAGCTGACATCTTTGCTCTTCAACACCTTGAAAAGGTCTTGTGCAGCAGATTTGCCTAATGCAATACGTTGTTTGATTTCTTGACTGCTGCTTCCATGAGTATTGATAGTTGATTCAAGAAGAATGAAGTCTTTGACAACTTCAATCTTTTCTCCATTGATAAAATGTTGTTTATTGGTCCAGTGGTGAGGATTTTTGTTTTCTTTACATTGAGATGCAATCCATATGGAAGGCTGTGTTCTTTGATCAGTAAATATTTAAGGTTGTATCATCTGCATATCACAGGTTGTTAATGAGTCTTCTTCCAATCCTGTTGCCACATTTTTCTTCATAGAACCCAGCTTCTTGGATTATTTGCTCAGCATACAAGTTGAATAAGCAAGGTGGAAGAATACAACCCTGTCACACACCTTTCTTAATTTTAAAACATTCAGTGTTCCCATGTTCTGTTCAAACAACTGCCTCTTGGTCCACGTACAGATTCCTCATGAGCACAATTAAGTGTTCCAGAAAACTCATACTTCACAATGTTGTCCATAGCTTGTCATGATCCATACACTAGAAAGCCTTTGCATTGTCAATAAAGCACAAATAAGCAGCTTTCTGATATTCTCTGCTTTCAGCCAAGATCCATCAGAGATCAGCAATGATAATCCCTCATTCCATATCCTCTTCTGAATCCGGCTTGAACCTCTGGAAGTTCTCTGTCAGTGTATGCTTGCAGCCATTTCTGTAATACCTTTAGTACGACTTTACTCACATGGGGTATCAGAGATGTTGTCCGATGATTTCTGCATTCCGTTGGGTCACCTCTCTTTGGAATGGGCACAAATACGGATCTCTTCCAGTAGGCTAGATAGTTGTCTTCCAAATTTCTTGGCATAGATGAGTGAATGTCTCCTGTGCTGCCTCACTTTCTTGAAAGATTTCAATTTTTATTCCATCAATTCCTGGTGCTTTGTTCTTTGCCAATTCCTTCATTGTACCTTGGACTTCTTCATTCAGTATCCTTGGCTCTTGATCAAATGCTACCTCTTTACATGGTTGAACATCAACCATTTCCTTTAGTCTGTGTATACCTTCCATGTTCTTTTGATGCTTTCTGCATCATTCAATAATTTGTCTACAGAATCCTTCAATAACAAAAGTCAAGGCTTGTATTTTTTTCTTCAGTTTCCCAGCTGAGTGTATTCTTCATTTTTGGTTTTCTGACTCCAGATCTTTGCACATTTTGTTGTAATATTTGGCTTTATCTTCTCGAGCTGACCTTTGAAATTTTCTGCTCAGCTCTTGTACCTCCTCATTTCTACCATTTGCTTTAGCATCTCTACGCTGGAGAACAAGTTTCAGTGTCTCTTCTGACATCCATTTTGACCTTTTCCTTCTTTCTTGTCTTCTTAATGACT
>NW_006408912.1:1131027-1134196 GCF_000296735.1 Chrysochloris asiatica
TGGAAGTAGTTTGAAACTCCTTCTTCCTAGTCTGTCTTTGTCTGGAAGCTCATCTGAAACCTGTCCACCATGGGTGACCCTGCTGGTATTTAAAATATCGGTGGCATAGCTTTCAGAATCACAGCAACTCACAAGCCATCACAGTACGACAAACTGACAGACAGGTGGTGGTTCTGCTAGCACTATGGACATTTTACTGGCAGTAGATATATATATTTTTTAGGTTCTCTCCATGCTCTTCATTATTTTATTCATTTATTTTTAAAGTTTTTATTGTGAATTGAGTGTAAGTTTACAGCGCAGATCATCAGTTTTACATTTAACAAATCATTAACTTTGTTAACAGTATAGAAATAGTATTCTTAAGCTTAAATTAGAAACCCCCTCCAATTAATTACAGCTGGTGGGACTGGGATGGAATTTTGTTCTTATTTCTCTTTTTGCCACCCTTTGTGATCAGTTTTTGTTTTTTGTTTTTTAATTCCTTTCATAAATACCTTTCTATTGCTTGATTTGGCTTTTTTTTTTTTTAATCTGTCAGGACTCAGGGCCTTTGCACATACAGTGAAGCACACTTTTTCTCAGTATACTTTGGGAAAGTAGCAATGTGAGTTGTCCTGCTTACCCATGGTGCCTGCTGTATAGCAGAGGTGGCCAGTTTAGGTCAGGTCCAGCACATTAATTATAAGAACAAATCTTCAGAGTTCTGCTATCAAATGTGTGTTTCTACTGGCTCATCACTTCTGCCCTTTGAGCAGTTTGTCATCTGAATTTGGGGAAATCCTGCCTTTGACTGAATAGCTTTTACTTCTGACAGAAGTTTAAGTAACAAGTATTAAAGACATCACAAATTAAAAGAACAAGTATGAGGTCAAACCTTCCTCAACCGACTACTTAATCTCTTGTTAAAGTTTTTAATCCTTTGGGAAAAAATATATAACCCATCCTATGGCCTTAAGTTGGACTCCTAAAACAGAAGAAAAGTGGATTTGTTTGACATTTTTTAGAAAAATAGAACTTCCTTTAAAAAGTACACTTATTCTCCATAATCACTAATTATCCTGTTATGGCAACGATTCAACCAAAACAAAAGGGCATATTCTCTCTTCATCGCAGTCATTTTCCAATTTAATCATAACTGTCCTGCAGATTCCTAAGACTGATGAGAAACGTGTGAGTTTACACTGATTAAATCTTTCCCCTAAAATATCTTATTTGTAGCCCAGAAGAGTAAGGTGATTGCAAAGAAATCATGTTCTATCACAAGCTTATCCATTGTTGCAAGAAGAATTCCAAACATAAGTTGGCTTTATACCCTGTATAGGATTTCCTAGGAGCAGCTGGTTGGTTTGAACTGCTGACCTCATGGTTTGCATCCAGTGCTTATCCTATAGCGCCACACCAGGAGTCCTCTCTCTGATATAGTTTGTTGTTGTTATGTGCCGTGGAGATGGTTCTGACTCCTAGTGACCCTGTACAGGGTTTCCAAGGCTTTAAATCTTCCAGAGAGCAGAAAGCTTCGGCTTTCTGCCATGGAGCAGTTAGTAGGCTTGAATCGCCAATGTTGTAATTCATAGTTCAGTGTTTTATTATATAGGCTCTTGCATTAACTATGGTGGAGATTATTGCATTGTTTTCTGGGTAGATAGCTACCTGTATATATTTATTAGAATATAAGCAAAGTTGTTAGCTGCACTACACAGAACTTTGACTCATTACAAAAACACTCTTCATCCTCTCTTTCCACATTTGTAACACCAAAAAGTTTCCTCTCAGAATGTGTTATTCCTACATTCATCTTCTGGTAAACCTACACCTTACTTTATTTACTTTTCCATTATTCCAAGAAAAGCATTTATATGCTATACTATAATCAATATGTTGTTGTTGGTTAGTACAGGGCAGTTGATTCTCACTCATAGCAACCCTGTATAGGGTTTCTGAGGTGCAGCTGGTAGGTTTGAACCACTAACCTTGTGATTAGTAGTCCAGGGATTATACTGCTGTTAAAAAGCAGAATTGGTGATGGCAAAGTATAGTGACAAGCTTAAAATGAGAAGCTGTACTTCAGACCCACCTCGGGATGAATATCAGCTTAGGACTTGATGTTTTGTTTCTAATTCTTTTGCTCAATTCTGTGGGGCTATCAAAGGAATAGTGTTCGTTTTAAATGGTGCCTTTCTTCCCAAAATCACATTCCCAACAGATACACTCTCTACAGAGGAGTAGCCTCACCCACCACTAAAATGTCACAATTCCTTTAGGGCAAACTGGAACTGCTCAAAGGGCATGGCAGCAGCTGTAGGCAGGAGCACTAATTCAGAACGTGAGGCACAGCTGCCAAGAGGGATGACCATCCAGCTCCCGTGGGGGAAGGGAGAAAGGCTGGTGCATCAGCTCCTTGGGCAGGTGGCACAATTACTGTCGTATGGAATCATGTTCTCTCCTTGATGTCATTCCATCGCATCGTTCACATTTTGAATTTTAAAAATAATTGATTGTATTTATTGTTGTTGTTAGAAATATATTCAGCAATTCCTACATGATATGGCTACAGTGATATTGATGACATTATTCAAGTTGTGGAACCATTCTTAGCCTCCTTTTCAAAATTGTGTTCCTCTCCCATTGATGTAAATTCACTGCCTCCTACACTTCCTAGCCAGCCTTTCAGGTGCTGTCGTCAACTTGATCTCATAGAGAGACTTCTTTAAAAGACAACATGTCCTTCCCTAGCATACCATTATAAAATAGACACTTGAGGGAGAGAAAAAGGAATAGCCAGAAATATCACCACAGAAAGCTTGTAAATCCATCTTCTGCCTATAACTGATTGGAATACCTAAAATGGGGCTGCAATGTGCCCAGTGAAGGAGGCTTCCTGTAGAGCCTCTGCATTATATAAGACTATAGGTGGAATCCTGAACCCCATCCAGAATCTTCTGAGGTGGGAAATTTCCACTTGAAAGGACAAGCAGACCAGCCTGGATCAGCTAGAAGAACAGAAGATACTTCTTGAAACAGTGACCAACAGGAAAAATACAAAACAATAACAGCAGTCTGACTGATCACTACAAGAATAAGCAAGTTGCTCACCAAGGAAACATCAAGGCAAGTGGTTGGGTCCCCTCAGAGCAAACCCCCTTCCAAGACTAAGACTCAATGGGAA
>NW_006408912.1:1137351-1138941 GCF_000296735.1 Chrysochloris asiatica
TCTTGCCTTTGTACCACCCCCCACTTTGGGTAGCCAATGTCCAAGTTGTCCATCTCTGTCTACTCTGTGTATGTAGGGGGTGGGAATGATCCTTGCTGTAAAGATTTGTTCCCTCTTTTGAGCTACTACATCCATAGGTGTAGGTCAAGTTCATCAAATTGTATCAGATTACTCTTTTTTTCCTCTTGTTTCTTCTTCTAGTTGAGCTCTGATCATCCAATCATTGAAGCCAGGTCAAGTGGGTATTATCTGCAAGTGTGGGTGTTCTTGTACATATGTCCTCTCTTCTTATCAGCTGGATGTTTTACTCACCACTCTAGTCCTCTGTGGCTATGTCACTGACTCTGGGTCCAAGAGTCCCCAGGTCTTGCCACATTGCTGGCCAACCAGATCTCCACCCTGGTTCACAGGAGTCTATTGAACGTTGTAGGGCATAGCTTGCAGCTTCATTGCTGTTTTTCCCTCACTTCCCTTATCGGTGATGAACGTGGTCACCAAGCAGAGCGTGTATTCCCATTGAGTCTTAGTCTTGGACGAGGGTTTGCTTTGAGTGGACCTGACCACTTGCTTTAATGTCTCCTGGGTGAGCAACTTGCTTGTTCTTGTAGTAATCAGTCGGTCTGCTTATATTGTTTTGTATTTTTACTGTCAGTCATTTTTTCAAGAAGTATCTTCTGTTCTTCTAGCTGATCCAGGCTGGTCTGCCCGTCCTTTCAAGTGGAAATTTCCAACCTCTGGGGATTCTGGACGTGGTTCAGGATTCCGCCTATAGTCTTAAGTAATGCAGAGGCTTCGCAGGAAGCCTTCTTCACTGGGCACGCTGTAACCCCATTTTAGGTATTCCAATCAATTATAGGCAGAAGACAGACTTACAAGCTTTCTGTGGTGATATTTCTGGCTATTCCTTTCTCTCCCCCTCCAGTGTCTATTTTATTATGGTATGCAATAGAACCAAGATTCAAAAGACATCCAAGCATCTTAACATTATTTCCCCCCTTTTCCCTATTCCAACCATGTCTCAATGCCTGTATCCCAGAGCCCTGTTGTTCCAAGGTTGTGCATACATCATTCTTTACCTCTGTCCCACTTAGCCATGCAAACCTGCCTATTTGTTCTCCCCTCCACTTTGTTCTTCCATTCCCCTCTCCCTCCTTGTATACTGCCGCCCCCAGCACGCAAACTATCCTGTGTCTATTCCCTGCCCTGTGCTCCACCTTCCCCTCCCTCCCTTCTACCACCCCTCACATCCCAGTAACTAGCAAAAAATCCACCCCCATTTAGTATGGGTTCTTTTTCTTAGTCTTTTACAGTAGCGGTCCTATGCAGTATTTCTCCTTTTGTGACTGACTAATTTCACTCATCATAAGTCCTCCAGGTTCTTCCATGTTAGTGGGGGCTTGCAGCTTCCTTGTTATTCTTCAAGGTAGCATAATATTCCATTGTGTGTTTGTTTATCCGTTCTTCAGTTGATGGGCACTTTGGCTGTCTCCATCTTTTTGCTATTGTAAATAGTGCTGCTATGAACATTGCTGTGCATATATCTACTTGTGTTATGGCTCGTATTTCTTGTGGGTAAATACCAAGTAGAGG
>NW_006408912.1:1142091-1188788 GCF_000296735.1 Chrysochloris asiatica
TTTGACCACTTCCAATTTTCCCAAATTCATACTTCGTACATTCCATGTTCCAATTTTCAATGGATGTTTACAGCTGTTTCTCCTCATTTTAAGTTCATGGCATACTGTACGATTAACCAAAAGGTTGGTGGTTTGAAAGCATCCAGAGATGTTTCAAAAGAAAGGCCTGGTGATCTGCTTCCGAAAATGAATATTTTATGAAGCAAAGTTTGCTCTGCAACATGTGGCGTCATCAGGAGTCAGGGTCAACTGGGTGTCAATATGTTTTAGTTTGGTTTGCTTTGAAGACTAGAAAATCAGGTTTGAACAGTATTGATCATCCTCAAATTGCATTAACTATATTAAGCACTGGAGTCCTGGTGTGGTACTGTAGGATAATCACTGGACTGCTAACCCACCAACGGCTCCTCAGAAACCCTATAGAAAGGTTAGGAGTCAGAGCCAGCTCAACAGCTCTTAACAACAACAAAATTCAGCACAGGACTACTAACTGTAAGGTTGATGGTTCAAACCCACCAGTTGCTCCCTGGGAGAAAGATGAGACTATCTGAGCCCATAAAGACTTACAGTCTCGGGGACCCTCTGCAGCAGCCCTGTTCAGTCCTACAGGGTTGCTATGAGTTGGAACTGACACACTGAGAGTCGTTTAATTCTAACAGTTCTAAACAAACAGAAAAAATATGAGACGTATTCTAAATACTCATCTATTTTTCCATATGGTTGTTGTTGTTGTTAAGTGCCACTGAGTCATTGTAGACTCACAGTGACCCTGTATTAGTTTTCCAAGGAGCAGCTGGTGGGTTTGAATCACCAACTTTTTGGTTAGCAGTCCAGTGCTTATCCTACAGATATCAATAACGTAAAGACAAGAAAAAGCCATTTCTCATTCATGAATGATATTACTCCTTCTGTGTGGCACTGTAGGATAAGCACTGGACTGCAAGGCTGATTTGAACTGCAAGGTCAGCACATTAAATTCACCAGCCACTCCTTCGAAACCCTATACCAGGTTGCTATGGGTTGGAACTGACTCAAAGGCACTTAACAACAACAAATTATACCCATGGAATCCCCGGGTGATACAAATATTAATGTGAGTGGCTATTAACTGAAAGGTTGGAGGTTCAAAACTGCCTAGATGTACCTCAGAAGAAAGGCTTGGTAATCTACTTCCAAAAAATTACCCATTGAAAACCCAATGGGGCATAGTTCTACTATGACAAACCAGTTCTACTCTGGTTTTATTGTACTTTACATAGAACAAGACAATCATTATCAAGATATATTTAATTTTTTAAAACAAACTACTTTACAATGGAATTATCCCAAAGAGATAAAAGCAAGTTTGGTTCTTACTGTCAGTTCTTGGGGAACAGAATTTGGTTTCTTTATGTTGATCTCAATGCCATTGTTGTCTTGCTTCAACTCCACAGGGGACCCATGGATCCTGGCCACACCTTCAAACATCTGGGATTTGGTTAAGGAGGGGGCAAATGTCATTGTGGGACACTCGCTTTCCTTCTCCTCCTCATCTCCATGAGCCATTTCTCCATTCATGCTAACTTTTCCATCTACCTATAAAAATCAGAATGAACAAAACAACACGCTATTCTCCAACCCAAGGCTGTAACAAAATAAATAACACATTCAGAATCACAGGTGGTTGGTCTTGGATGTAACATGCATGTAACACAGAAAACCAGAAGCATATAATGGGAACAACTAGGGAGAAAGAAGAGCTCATGGCTTAAAGCAGGGGTGGGGAACCTTTTTTCTGCCAAGAGCCATTTGGATATTTGTAACATAATTCACAGGCCATACAAAATTATCAACTTAAAAATTAGCCTGCTGTATTTAGATGGCTGGACCTGTGGTGGCTTTGGCAAGGCCAGGTCAAATGATCTTGTGAGTCTGATCTGGCCCTCAGAATCTTGGTTTGGTGCTGCAGGATAGTGCACTGGTCTACAAGGTTGATTTGAACCCAAGGTTGGCAGTTCAAACTATACAGGGTTGCTGTGAGTCAGGTCACAGTGAGTCGGAACCAACTCAATGGTACTTAAAAACAAAGTACAGCCCTTGGGCCAAACGTTTCTCAGCCCTGGCCTACAGAAAGCAAAGCTGGAGACCCAGACCATTCAGATACACATTCAAGTTCTAAATTAAGAAATCAACTGCCTCTGTGCCTTTCAAAATGGCTGGCATCTGTGTTGGGACAATGCATTAAAAGAAAGGTGTAAGAATGGGGCTGTAGCTTATTTAAGTGGATTCTGCAAAGCAGCTTGTGGAGTCCTTGGGTGGTACAAATGTTTATCTGCTAATGAAAACATTGGAGGTTTGAGTCTACTGCAGGTGCCTTGGAAATAATCCTGACAATTTACTGTTTACAATCAGCCACTCCAAACCCCTTGGAGCACCGTTTTACTATGACACCTATGGGGATGCCATGAGTCAACAGCAACTGAATTTTTACAAAGCTACTCCGAGGCTCAAGGCAAACCGAGGGCTTCCTTGAAATCAATTAACCTAAAGAAATATCACACCATTTCGAACCTTCCAATACTTCTCTACCAAAAAAGTCCCAGAAATCAAGTCAAGCTAAATCTTGCTATCTATTCTAATTCTTTTGAAAAGAGTCATGATGTGCTGTTTACATAAAGGAGGGGAAGTGGACATCTAGATGAACTGATCAGAGATCTTGGGTACGAAGTTAACTAAAAATTTTCTCTACTCCTGTGCGGAACAACCTCAACATAAAACCTTCCTTCATGAAATATCACAGACAGCTCATATTTGTAGACTGCAGGTGAAGGAAAGCTACTGGAGTGGACCACCGAGCATGCGTGGCAGAAGCATGCTTGTGTGTGCACGGGTCTGCATGCCTAGTAACTTATTCTGTCAAAGAAGACTCATTTGTTCATTCAATACACACACACTTGTCAAGTGCTTGCTATGTCTTAGTCGCAGATGCCAGGCATTGGGGATGAGGTTAGACGGGCACAGGACCAGTCCTTAAAAGGGCAGACAAGGGGGGTTGATTTTCCTTTACAGACAAAATACCTTTCAACAAAGGAGCATTTCTGAATGAGGGGAAACACTGGTGTTTGAGGAAATGGAAAGATGGTTGGTTTTGTAGGTTCTTTGATTCGGAAACATTATTTTACACATTTACTGGCAAAAACAAATTAAGTTCCCTATCTTTTCTTCCACCTATTAAAGACCTGCATTATCTAAGGACCAAGTGCATCCAATGTTCCCATAATTCCTTGCATTATTATTATCATAGTCTCTTTTCGGATCTAATGTTAAAAACTTCTTTAAAAAGAGGGCAGTCAGCTGCACATCAACCATTTAAATCAAAGCCAACTAAAATATTACAATGAGGGCTTTCAACACCTCTAAATCACCAAAAAACAAAAACAAAAACAAAAACAAATTGCTGTAGAGTTGATGAAAACTCATGAACAGATGATACTAAAGTATGGTTAGCTATGGTAGCATAGAGTGTTAGGCATTGGGCTGCAAACTGAAAGGTCAGCAGTTCGAATCTACTAGTTGCTCCATAGAAGAAAGATGAGGTTTTCTGCTCCCGTAAAGATTTACAGCCTCGAAAACCTGATACAGGGTTACTATGAGTCAGAACCAACTCAAAGGCACACAACTATCATCACTAAGAGATTCTGGTGGTGTAATGGTTAAGTGTTCAGTTGATAGCTGGAATTTTGGCTTTCAAAATCATGTGGTTCCACAGCAGAAAAAACTAGGCAATGTACTCCCATAAAGGTTACAGCCAAGGAAACTCTAGGGAGCAGTTCTACTCTGTCCTGAGGGTTGCCATGAGTTGAACACAAAGTCAGCAGCATACAACCACCACTAAGATACCATGCTGTTCTATGTCACACTAGAACACAGTCCTGGCTCATGGAAATGGTACAATGATCAACCACAGTAATTGGGTTCCTTATGTATTCATAAGGAGCTCTGGTGGCAATGTAGGACAAACGTTGGACTGCTAACCACAAAGCTGGAGGTTCAAACCCACCAGCTGGGCCTCATAAACCACATATAGGGTCGCTCTGAGTCAGAACCAACTCAACAGCTGTAGGTGAAATACTCCTATCTACAAACCCAAAGCTCTTGAGACACATAAACTCCACAGTAGCAAATATGAACACGCTTTGGTTCTGCTGGGTAAAACAACTGCATTTTCTTGAGTCAAGATGCTTCCTTCTATTGAGTGCCTAGTTTGGGATCTACTCTTATGGGACTCATCCTACCTTAAAGGTCTTCAGAACCTCTTGAGAGGTTTTGGGCTGGGAGTAAGGCTTGGGTGTCAGCATAGGCACTGCTTTGGGAATGACAGTTTTGCTGGGAGAATCACTGCCTGCTGATATGCTGGTATCCAGGACACTGGCACGAGCGATGGTGGTTTCAACAGTGGCAGTGAATTTGGGTGGAGGCAGTGACTGTTGCCGCAGGTATTTCATGGGGTTGGGTTCGTTCAGGGCAGAGGATAAGTTTGGCTCTGTTGAATGGCTTCTCTCCAGAATTTTTGGCATCTCCAAGCGTTCAAGGACAGCCTCACTGATGGTGAATCTCTCAATGTACTGTTGGAGGATCCCCTCCGCCTCCTCCTGAGACTGAGCGTTCTTATACGCCTCATGCAATTCTCGTTCTCTCCGCTCTCTAGAGGATTGGGTGTGGGACAGGGAAGAAATGAAACAATCAGTGGTCATGAAAATCCCATAGAAGACATTGGTGGGGACCAAGGTAGAACAGAAGGGCTGGCACAGAAAGTTTAAAATGCTAGTGTTACAGTCTGTGATAACCAACAATTTTCAGAAAAAGACAGCACATCTAGATAATACCATAATTTTAAAAGCAAGCAACAGAAAGAACCCACTTTTCTTGGACAATTTCTTTGTAGGTTTTGATGCTTTTTCTTCGTTCACTTGTCCCATCTTCTCCAGCCAGCAACTTCTCCATTTTTTTCCTTTCTTCTTCTTTCTTGATCAAGTCCTGAGAAGCGCTTCTTCTGCGGCTTTTCCATCGAGCCAGGTCCTGCAAGGAGTGAGAAAGAATAGTCTTCTGCAGGCTTGCACATAATTTCACTTCTATTCTTCAGAGGTTAGTGAGAACTAACTATGGTATAGACTAGGGCTTTCCTACACAATCTGCTATATGTCCAGCTGGAACAGGAATGCCCCAAAGGCAGGAAACACTCCAACATATTTTCCATAGCAGGGAAGCATATTTATTTAGACCTATCAATGTGAAATATGCACTCATACTCCATGTCAGTGGTTAAATTTTAGAGAACTTCTTCCCAACACAATTATATGAAACTTCATTTATTTTTATTTATGACCTCTGCATTGTGAATGGAGAATATTCTGATGTTCCTGGCCCAAAAAGGTTCCTTAAGGAAGGAAGAAAACGCGAGAAAAAATTGGCTTTGGAGTCTTACAGACCCGATAATTCTATATGTATTAATTTATCTGACAACCTCACAACAAATCCCATAGGTCATTATACCACAGTGATAAGGAGTTAAGATTCTAGGGTCTAATGGATGGGATTTTCAGCTCTGGGGAATAATCCTAACTCTGTCTCCTCCATGCTTTGGAATCTTAGGTGAGTATTTTAGCCTTTTCGGCACCTCAGCTTCCCCAGCTCTAAAATGGAGATGATAATAACAGTTACCACAGGCTTGTTGTGAAGGTTAAGTGAGATAATGTATACACAGTGCCAAACAGATAGTCAGTCTTCAATATATTGGAGCCATCATTTTACTGACTTTGGACAACTCTTTTGATTAATGGTAGAGTCATGTTTGGAATACTACTTAAGCATGCTCTGTGAAGATTAAATGACATAATTGACTCTCGTTCCCTGAGGGGGGCTTGAAAAGATTCCTGATCATTTCATTCCATGCTTCCATGACCTGCTTGAAGGCCCCTCATCTCTTCAAGCTCCAGCATCTGCCCTAGATACCAAGGTCCTCTTCAGGCTCTGGCGCCGTCCTGCCCCGATTCAAATCCTGGCTACTCCACTCACTGGCTGTGTGATTTGGAACAAGTTAGTTCATTCTTTGGGGTTTGGAATTGATTGGGTTACTAAGAGGATGAAATGACAGGATCCACGCAAAGCACTTAGAATAGTGCCTAGCACTGATACACTGCCAGTGTTATCAATTATCACCATCAAATACTTCAAATATTGACTCAAAAGACCGTGCTTTCTCAATCCTGCATCTCATTCCAGATGCCTCCCTCCCACGCCACTCTCCCTTGTGGCCAAGCTTCTAGAAAAAGCACTATTGATTACACGTGTGTTACACAGTGGGTTAAGCTTTGGGCAGCTAATCATAAGATTTGGTGGTTCAAATCCACCAGCTGCTTCACAGGAGAAAGATGAGGCCGTGAGGCTGTCCGCTCCTATAAAGATTTGCTGTCTTGGAAAACCTAGGGAACAGGTCTACTCTGTTGGGAATCTCTGAATCGCTATGAGTTGGAATTGACAGTGCAGTGGGTTTTGGGGGTCATTCACTCCTCATCTTTCAAGTTACTAGGAACCTTTTTTGAATTCCTACATTTACTGTTTCACTGTTTAAAATCCTCCACAGGCTTCCTCTCATCAGCTATCCCCAAACTAAGCTTGCCTGCGTGGCTTTCCACATCCAAGTCTACCCAGCCAGCCTGATTTTCTGCCCCAGAGCCTCTTTGCCATCACGCTGAGCAGCCTCCTGCTGCCTGGGGCCTTGGCCTGTACTCACATCTTGCCATTTGTCATCCTCTTCCCTCAGCTGGCTATTGATCAGTTGCAGCTGCTCCTGTCGGGCCTTGCTGTGTGGCTGCACTGTGGCCTCCTCTTCACACCGCACGTCAAACATACTAGTGCTCCTGAGTGAGGAGAGAGCAAAACAAAAATTGACCCGGATCAGCACCCGTCCTTTCCCCGCAGGTTTTGGGGCATTCTGCCACGTGGGGGCACCACCGTACTTGGAAAACTGCCCGTCCCCTCAGCAGCACAAAACAGCAGCAGGATTTGCAGCCTGTTGGGGTCCCTCAGCGAACAGGGGGCATGCTAATGTTCCCACCTTTACTGCTTTTGATGGCAAAGCAATATCTGATCATCTTTGTCTTCAGAGATGTCATTCAGTAATTTTAAATGTAGGTGTCAGCATATGCTTAAACACACACTAGGAAAATATCTTTGAAGCCCTGGATACTGTCCATTTGGAAATATAGAAAAAGACAAAATGAAGAATCCTGTGGGGAAGAGAGTAGTATTCCATGCAGGAAAACTTTATTCCAGTCAATGCTTCTTTGTGTAAAAAGCTGGCATACATGTTTTCTATGTTAACGGAGGTAGTGTCTCCATTTTCAGAAAATGGTATCAGATGGCCTCAAGTTGAAAACATCCATATTTTTCTTATTGCATTTTCTGATGTTTGGATGCATCCAACATCTATGAATTGTTGATGCATGTGTTTCATGTGGTTAATTATTTTTATTTCCTATAAAATTGTCTTTAACTTGATAGTGCAGTTGATGGCAACTTGGAACCAAGACAGTAAACTATTTTATGGTAAGAATAAGTAGTAAAATTTCTGCACCAATATATACTGTGTACTTTAATATCCTCACAATCATTTTGTTTTATTTTTGTCAGGATGTCTCAGAATTTACTCCTTTAAAAAAAGGAGAAAAAAAAAGGGAGGTAGAAAAAAGATTATCTTAGAAAATCCTTTGTAGTTATACTTGATTTACTCCATAACAGTCTTTTAAATGTTGGGCAATATCATAGGGCCTTTTCTGTATTCCTTAGGTAGAACTTTATTACAGTGAAAACTGAAGCAGAAAGATGAAAACTGAAGTAGAAACTAAACCCATGTTCTTCATTTTTTTTCCTCTCAAAGAAATGACTACCTAACTAGGTTAAGCAGTTCAAAAATCATCCCATGAAGGACCTGTTAAAGTTGACTGTTACCTGCTAGGAACTGCTAGGACAACTGTCAGAGTAAATTTTTGGAAGCCAGCTTAACACAAAGAAAAAGAAAAGCTAGTTCCAGACACCAGAGTGTTGACCAAAATAGTTCTCCCCATAGTCAAACCTTTGGATGCAGATATATGTAAATTCCTCAGCACTCCCTGTTCTGTAAGGAGAAGATGCCTCCCCAAACAATGGTGGCCTCTATTAGCATTATCAATCCACTCAAAATGAATGTGCCCCAGAGCTATGGAGTTGTTTTTGCCCTCAATACAGGTGCTGGATAACATGTCTGACCAAAGAGAACTAGACAACAGAAGACTGTAGATGTAATTGGTCTTCCTCAAGAGTATTTGATAATAAAACTGTAAAGAAGAACTGGCATTCCCATGTGGCACTGTGCATTAGTACGTTAGACGTCAGTTTGAACCTCGAGGTCGTCGGTTCAAGCTCACCAGCTGCTTCTTGGAAACCCTGTATAGGGTTTGTATAGACTCTGTATAGAGTCACTATGGGTCGGAACTGACTCAGCGGCAAACAACAATAACAACATAGAACTTAGGAGAGTTCTATGAACACAGATATGATAAAACTGTGTAAAAAACATGCTTCATGGATGGTAGTGATTTCCACAGCTTTGCCTTTAGAAGGATAAAATGTAGTTCTCAAGGCTGTGTGTGTATGTGTGATTTTTCACCTATTTTAAGCTATCAAACTATTTATAAATGTCATGTAAGAATTGAGAGGTTGCAGGGTGAAGTAGAAAAATCTAACCCATGTTTTTAAAACTTTGTGGGTCAAAACTCACTTAAACATACTTTCCCGAAAGAGACTGAAATTCACCACATTCCTCTTCTCACAGTTAAAAAGAAAAACCAAACGAATGAAAACAAAAACAATCTTACCTTTAAATATATCCAATTCCATGAATTCCTCTTTTAAGGCCATTTACGATCTCTGCTAACATCTTAGAAGGTTAAAGGTGTCTGAGCTGAGACCCTCTTGTATTCCACTTACATAGAAGGCTGATTGTGGGGGTGAAAGCCCCTATCTTTGACTTTGCCCTCTATAACTTTTAAAGCACAGAATTTTGGAGTAGACCAAAATGAGTGGCCATAGGGCCGAGCCTTCTTCTGGGATCCAAAAAAAGAATGGTAAGCTTCTCTGGGATTTGGGTTTCAGTTCTCCCACTCGATGGGCACTGAGAGAACAGGAGCAAGGCTTTCAAAATCACATTCTTTTGTCCTGGGTTCCCATCTTTCCTCCTACTCAGAAGCTCTAACTACCTCAGCCCAAATGTGGTCAAGAGTTGGTTAACCAAATAAAAACAGAAGCTCTTGTTTGCCCTCTCATATACAGGAAGGACTATTATTTTCCAAAAAAAAAAATTTTTTTAAAGAAATACCAGGAAACTGGCCAAAAAAATAACTGTAAGCAATGTATTTATGCCATTTCAAAAAGAGGAACTGAGAAAGTTGAGAATTAGTACAACTAGGCAGAAACTGGGGCTGAGTCAACATGGAGAGAATGTTCTGTGTTTTAGAGGTTCTGCAGTTCAAAGGTTGAAGACGTGTATCTGGGGCTGGGCGGAGGATTCTGGAGAAGCTCAAGTTCTAGTGTGAATTGTATGGAGTCCGTAACAGTCCATTGGGCTGTAGGGACAATGCTATCTTACTGCAGGGCCCAAGAGTCTCTTGGTGGTGGGTTGGCAATGGTGAGGACCAGGATCCAATCATTGTCACAGGCAGCCTGAAATTGTTTCTTAGCCAAGCTCACAGAAAGGGAATTACAAAGACAATCATCTACAGCTTTTACAATGCACCAAGTTTTGTTTTTGTTTTTTGTTTTCTTGTGAGAATGTGGTGAGAGAGTTGAATTGTGGAAGTGAGGACAAGGTCAAGGAGGTGAAAGGAAATCTATGGAAACATTCCTGGCTTGCCAGGAGGCAGACATTTCTCTGCCTGTGCGGTAGGTCTGCCCCTGACCTGCATTTTCCTTAAAGGACCCATCTTCTTCTGACTGGTCGGTACCTTTGGAATGTATCAATTAATAATAAATTTAATCTGGTCCAATCATTGTCTTTAAAGACTCTGTAGAAGTAGTGGGGGAAATAGATCATCTAAAAATAGTGTACCTTTCTATTTAAAAGATAAACTCCTGACAGAAACTTCTGATTTTGGTTCCCATACCACTGCATTTTACATTGTATGTACCTCAAGCAAGAAATTTGGTAGCTTGGAGATTCCTAGGTAAGACCTCTGGACAAACAGTTCTTTTTTTACTCTTCCCAGTCTATGAGACTGCCTCTTGTAAATTTAACGGAGGAGAAACAGAGGCTCTATGCCCATTCCTCCAGAATGCTGGTGTGGTACTGTAGGCTAAGCACTCACCAATAAAGTCTGTTTGAACTGCAAGGCTGGCAGTTCAAACTCACCAGCCGCCCCTCAGAAATTCTATAAAGGGTCATTATGAGTTGGAACTGACTCAGCGACATTTAACAACAACAACAACAACAACAACAACAACAACAACAACATGCCCATTCCTTTACAAACCAAACAAAATCCACTAACTTTCCCATGGTTGAGGTTTAGTATTCAGGGATCGACAAAACTCAAAACGTAGCATCCTATATTTCTCACCTTCCATGGCTTTGGCTTTCCAGGAAGTCTCTGGTAGCATAGTGGTTATGAATTGGGCTGTGAACCTTAAGGTCAGCAGTTCGAAACTACCAGCCTCTTCATGGGAGAAAGATGAGGCTTTCTACTCCCGTCAAGATTTATAGCCTTGGAAACCCTGTACAGGGTCGCTATAGATTGGAATTGACTTGATGGCAGTTAACAACAACAACAACCAGCATGGCATTCCAGAGATCTATTTAAGCACATTGCAGAGACTGCAATAAGGGAGAGAAAAATCCATTCTATCAAAATGTTTTTTCCAAACAAATCAAAGTAGTGTTTTGTCTATCAATCTTATAGAATCCTCCTTTCAGTGAATGTTAAATATTGCCACAGCAGATTTTCAGAGTAATAACCAGAGCTCAGTTTTACAGACGACTTAATGTAGTCAGTCAAACTCAGACTGAATTTGGTTTTGAGATACGAGGAGACCACCCATTGGAAACAGATACCTTGGCACTACAGTTCGACTCTTAGTTCAGGCCAAAGAATGCAAATGGAGCTGACATCTTGAACAAAAAAATGAAAAAATGCATATCTTGAAAATAGTATTTTGCCTACTCTCATTTTCATCTGGTATTTGTGTATTCTGGTGTGGTGCTGTAGGGCTAGCAATGGGCTGCTAACTGTAAGGTCGACGGTTCAAGTCCATCAGCGGCTCCTCAAAAACCCTGTACAGGGTAGCTACAAGTCAGAACTGACTTGATGACATATAACAACAACAACGCCCCTCCAGTCTGTGACTTGAAACCTCCTTGCCCAGGCAAGAAAGCAGACGGAAGGAGTGCACGAGTCCGATGACCCATATCCCACAAGGCCACCCAGTGCCTCTCCCAGAAAGGACAGGCACCAGGCAGCTATTCAGCAGACTACTGATGTTGGAATTAGATACTAAGCATGGTTCTTAAAGCACAAATTTCTCAAATCTGAGAGGGCTCATATTCCTCAAAGAAAACCTCACCTTGTATTTTGGTTTCAGAATGATCGGCATATGGGAAACCCATTATGAAAGACAGTTAATGTGGTTTCCAATGGGAAGGAATAGATTCTTCTCAAATTTGGATGTGAGGGAAGGCTGAGAAATAAACCTCTGAAAGCAGTGAAAACCAAGTAGCAGCAGGAGGAAGCCCAAGCCATGTTTTATATCCTTCACCCCTTGCTATGCCACGGAACTTGAACTGGATCCCAACGTCTTGGTGTCAAGCTTTCCATAGTTTATGTTATTCCAATCTGGGAGGAACTTGGGCTTCTGGGTGTACAATTAGTGGTTGAAGGTTTATTTTCTTAGTTTTAAAAAAAACAACAAATGTGGCTATGGGAATGATGTCTCCATTATTAACTCGAAGCCCCAACTTGTTGAAAATGAAACACAAAATTCGGAAAACCTTTTTTGAATAATTCCGTGGCTCAGAAGGAGCACCAATGTCCACACAGTATCAAGAATGACTTTCACATGCCCATTCTAGGAAAAGCAAATGTTAAGTTTGAAGCAGCAGCTGCATATTAGAATCATGCTTAAGTTGCGTTTTCATTCATCTCTCCTGCATGGAACATATGTTCTACATTCCACCTTCAAGTGCTTTTCTGAGGCTGCACAGAGCCAGTTAGCTATTCAGTTCAGTGTTTTGCATCAATTGCATTTCAATTAGTGGTAAGTACTGGAGGCATGCAGTTTAAGCTAGTAATTAATGTAATCCTATGAATAAAAGACAACTTACTCTGCGTCATCAGACACAGGAGTTCTCGGACCGTATCTATAAGACCAAATACAAAATTAGAGGGCTGACAAGACAGAAAGTTAAGATTGTAACCAAACTGGAAATGAAAACTTGTTGTGAAATTTACACGAGCCAAACTTCTTCGCCGATCACACTAGAAGAGAAGTGTCATTATGCACTTTGCGATATTCATTAGCTGCTTAAAATGAAAGAAAGACCTTGACGTTTTTAAAGAATGCAAAACGTGTATTAAAACCCAGAGAAGAAATGAAAATCATCCTGTACAACCCACAAAGAAAGAATCTGCACAATAGAAACATAAAAAGGCTTAGGTGCAACCCACAGTGTTTAGAAAAGGTAGTTCAGGAGAGAGAGAAAAAACAAAGAAAGACTGTGATGCTCATTCACAAATGGTCAACTGTTCATGTCTGTCTTTTCAGCTGGAATGGATACCCAGTATATAAGCACACACTTACTGACTCTTTCCATCCTTTCCTTGATGTGTTAATGCAATGGCACAAATGACATCAAAGAGTGTTTCTACAGTTTTCTGAAAGTAAACCAGAGCCCCAACCAGAACCCTAATCAGTGCCTCCTGCATGCATTTGACAAAAACCACAATTCCTAGAAAACTGGCAGCCTTAATCAAAACCAGAATTGTATGATATTCTATAACTTGAAAACCCAAAGATCTTCCCCAATCTTTTATATTCAACTGACTATGTAGATCTATAAATCTGTACCACCTACAACAGAGTCACCTTCAGCTTTAAGTGTGCCTGCTAAAGCCAAGACTAAGGTCAAATTAGAAAAATAAAAGGAGACATTACAAGGGCATATTCAAGCATGTTTTCAAAAAGCAGCTCCTTCAAATGACGGTCTCTTCAGCAAATGCCAATTTTAAGGGAAGATTCTGACTTCTACTCTTGACAGTGAACAAAGAATTACTTCAGCAAAGAACACATATCTTGTTTTCAGTTTCCAATAAATTAGATTTGGGGATGGTTAGCAAAATTGACTTGGTCTCGTGTTCACTTGCATACAAATTTATAGGGAAAAGAGCCATTTCTAAAAATCTCATCCTGTCATCTTAGAGAAAACACCCTGGAGCACATGGGAGTACAGACATGCTCTTCTTTCTTGGATTTTTCTCATTCTAGGTCAGTCTGCATTCACTGAGAGATATTTTCATTCACCTTGAAGGCAATCACATCAGTGTAAAACCCAGTATTTCTGTTGAAATGGCTAAAGGCAAGACAAGGGAAAGGGTTGTAAATATTTATCTTTTAGCAGGAAGACTCATTTTCTGTCCCTCTGGGGAGTTATTTCAAAAGGTTTTAAAATTTAACCTAATAGACTTAATTCTACAAAAACACCATCACATTGAAATAATGGATGAGTGAATCTCACACATGGAGACGGAATGCGTGAGCTCACCACTGTTCATTCTGAATATTTTGAATAAATGTTTCTCAGTTAATAAATAAGCGTACTGCAATAGACTGATTCACATATAAAAATGTACTGCAACTGAGGAGTTGCTTGTCACTCCTGGTGGCTCCACATGAATAACTCAGTAGGGTTTCCAGTAGTTACCATCTTTATGGGAACAGATCACCAGAACTTCCTTTTGTGGGGCTGCGGGGTGGGCTCAGAGCTGCCAACTTTAGCTTAGTAGTCAAGTACACCACATAGTTGTTCGAACAAGAGGCAGTTGTTCAAACAGAACATGGGAACACTAAATGGTTGAAAAAAAAGAAAAGTGTGCGACAGGGTTGTATTCTTTCACCACACTTATTTAACCTGTCTGCTGAGCAAATCATCCGAGAAGCTGGGTTCTATGCAGAAAAACGTGGCATCAGGATTGGAGGAAGACACATTAACAACCTGCGATATGCAGATGATACAACCTTGCTTGCTGAAAGTGAAGAGGACCTAAAACATTTACTCATGAAGATCAAAGAGCACAGCCTTCAGTATGGATTACATCTCAATGTCACGAAAACAAAAGTCCTCACCACTGGACCAATAAACAACATTCTTATCAATGGAGAAAACATTGAAGTTGTCAAGGGCTTCATTCTTCTTAGATCAACTATCAACACTCATGGAAGCAGCAGTCAAGAAATCAAAGGACGTATTGCATTCACCAAATCTGCTACACAAGACCTTTAGAAAGTGTTGAATAGCAAAGATGTCAGCTTGAGGACTGAGGTGCGCCTGACCCAAGCCATGGTATTTTCAACAATCTCATATGCATGCAAAAGCTGGACAGTGAATAAGGAAGACCGTAGAAGAATTGATGCTTTTGAGTTATGGTGTTGGAGGAGACTACTGAAAGTGCCATGGGCTGCCAAAAGAACCAATAGATCCATTTTGGATGAAGTGCAGCCAGAGTGCTCCTTGGAGGCCAGGATGGCCAAACTTCGTCTCTCATACTTCAGACATATTGTCAGGAGGGACAAATCACTGGAGAAGGATATCATGTTTGGTAGTGTGGAGGGTCAGAGAAAAAGAGGACGACCCCCAATGAGATGTATTGGCCAAGTGGCAGCATTGATGGACTCAAGCGTGGCAACGGTAGTGAGGTTGGCTCAGGATTGGGTAGTGTTTCGTTCTGCTGTGCATAAGGTCCTTATGAGTCAGTATGGACTTGATGGCACCTAACAACAACAACAACAATACACCACATAGTGATTTCTAAGAACTCCTGCTGTCACAGGTGTTAACCAAAAGGTTCCTGTTTCAAACCCACCCAATGGCTTCATGGAAGAAAGATTTGGCAATCTGCTCTCAAAAAGATTACAGCTTAGGAAAGTCTATGGGACAGTTCTACTCTGTTACATGGTGTTGCTACGAGTCAGAATTGACTTGGTGGCACCCAACAATATCGACATAGTGATTTCCAAAATATCTACGAAAAGAGATCGAAGAAGCTATTCTTATGGATGATTAATCTGGAAATAAATCTACTAGCATTGATTTTGTGTCTCTGTGCCTTTATTTAAATTTCTATGAACATTTTTAATGAAGCACAACATACACCTCAATGAATTTTGACAAACTGAATGTTCCCATACGTTAGTTTTGCATGGTTTCTATTTTCTATAAACACACTCATGCAGATATATTCTTTTGAGCTTGACTTCTTTAGCACCACATTTTTGAGGTTTGGCTATGCTGTTGGGTGTAGACTATATTTGAATTTAAATGATTTAAACGCAAAATGTGTAACAGCATTTCACAGCCACTTCTGGCTATCACAACGTGGAGATTTACACATAAATATAAGTTCCAGGAGTGCTGGGATTTTTCTGTTTGGATTCCTTGGACAGTGAACAGAGTCGGCCCTGAATAAGTGTTTATTGAAAGACTGAGTAAGTCATTTAGATACTCTGGGACTTGAACAGAAAACCTGGTCAGTATCACAGGAACACACAAACCTCCACTGACAGATGAGGTACATTGGCTGGAATCAACCCTGAGTCTACTACATGTTGTAGTTGTTATTGTTGTGTGCCGTTGAGTCAGTTCTGACTCACAGTGACTCTATACACAGTGACCCTGTATAGGATTTCAAAGGAGCGGCTGGGAGGTTTGAACTGCTGACCTTTTACTTAGCAGTCTAATGCTGGTCCTACAGTGCCACACAAGGACATGGGAGGCAGGAATTCTACCACTGGGACACCACTACCCCATACTCGTATTGATCACCTGGTGAATACTGGTTACAAATCAACATGAATGCCCACAGTAAGTGTTGACTTAATCACACATGTAAGCCACATACTTAATCTGACTATTCCTCTTTGTGCTCAGATGAACCCTTGGTTGTCATGAGCATATCAAGAGGATGCTTTCTATATCACAAATAGAGGGACAGTAGAAATGGCAGCCAATTCTTCAGACTTCTGCATTCTCTTCTCATACCTAGTTCAGGCAACATGCTGTCACGATAGCAGCTTTCCCTCACATGTGAGTTTGAATTGTGTAATTACTAGCCATGTAATCTTGGGCCTCCATTCCACAATTTCAAACTGCAGAAGAAATGCAACTAAAAGTAGGTTGTGTGAGGAGTAAATCAATGGGAAAGCCCCGACAATACAGCCAGCCTTCCTTCTTTTGTTTCATTCTAACTCGTGGTCAGCCCCCGGATCCTGGCCCAAGCATCCTATCAGGAACACCCAGAAAGGGAGAAATTGTGGTGGATCCCAGAACACCCAACGAGATCCACAAGTGATCCATTCACTTAACTGCTCTCTACATCTGCCTTCTCATTTGTGAAATGGAGCTAACATTGACCCAACACACATGGATACAGAGAAGATGAGCTTGAGTGAACGCTTTAAGAAGGTTGTTAGACACTCTGTAGAGCCTAGAGAAGCTAAAGTTAACTAGAAGAAATGAGGAAGCAAAAGAGCTGAACAGAAAATTTCAAAGGACAGCTCGAGAAGACAAAGTCAAGTATGATCATGAAAGACCTGGAGTTAAATAACCAAAAGGGAAGAACACACTCAGCATTTCTCAAGCTAAAATAACTGAAAGAAAAAATGCAAGGCTCAATTTGAAATACTGAAGGATTCTATGGACTCAATAGTACTTAACACCAACAACAGCAAAAAAACAAAACAAAACAAAAATGGGCAAAATATTGAAGAACACAGGAAGTATCAAAGAGAGATGGAAGGAAGGGGGCTAAAAAGGCAAGAAGTGACTGGCTTACAAGCTTTCAAGAGGGAACCTAGAGCCAGAGGGCTTGGAGGAAGGCAGAATCTCCAGTGAGTAGTATCCCATCTGCCTAGGCAGAGCTGATGAAATGAAATGCAGATGGGTCTCTTGTGATGCAATAGTGAATAACTGTTATCAGGAGTGATAGTGAAAGTTGGAAATGTAAAGGTAGAAATTTTACATCAAGGAAGGGAGGGAATAACTTTCCAGTCTAGGAGCGGAGGTCCCTGGGACCATCAACGGAGAAGAGCCCAGGGCGGGACCCTAACCAAAGAAGCAGTGATGCCTGAGATGGAGGCCGAGACAATGATGTGGAGCGACGGAGCATCTGGGGGCTTTAGATCCAGAGAGGGAGAGCGACTGTGATGTGAAAACTTGGGGGTTGGGGGGGAGAGTGTAGGGGGCAGGCTTGCAGGGTATACCCTTTGGTTGGTTGATGATGCATGGAGGGGATTGTAACAATGGCAATGATACGATGTATGATAGAATGAATGTAAAACTGATGTTCGTCCATGTAAACTATCATATAATTTACAATAAAACACATTAAAAAAAGAGATGGAAGGAATACACAGAATCATGTACGAAAAAAGAAACAGTCGATGTTCAACCATTTCAAGAGGTAGTGTATGATCAAGAACTAATAGTACTTAAGGAAGAAGTTCAAGCTGCACTTAAGGCAGTGGTGAAAAACAAGGCTCCAGGAATTGAGAGCCTACAAATGGAAATGTTTCAACAAACTGATGCAGTGCTGGAAGAAATTGGGAAAACAGTTACCTGCAGAATTTTTTGGAAGAAATCAATTTCTTTTACAAAGAAAGGTGACCTAACGAACATAGACATCATCGAACAGTGTTATTAATATCGTATGAAAGTAAAATTTTGCTGAAAATAATTTAAAATAGTTGGAGTATACAACAACAAGGAGTTGCCAGAAATTCAAGCTGGATTCAGAGAGGACGTGGAACAAGGGATTTCATTGCTGATGTCAGATGGATCTGCACTGAAAGCAGAGAATACCAGAAACAATGTTCTAGCACTTTATTATTAACTATGCAAAGGCACTTAACTGGGTAAGATTATGAGGAGTGGGTATTCCAGAATACTTAACTCATGAGGAATTTGTACATAAATCAAGAGACACTCCTTACATCAGAACCAGGGGATACTGCTTAGCTTTAAATCAGGAAAGTTGTGCATCAGTGTTATATCTTTTCAACACACTTATTTAACCTGTATGCTGAGTGAATAATCTGAGAAACTGGATTATATGAAGAAGAACATGGCATCAGGATTGGAGGAAGACTCACTAACAAGCTGCAATATATAGATGACACCAGCTTGCTCGCTAAAAGCGAAGAGGACTTAAAATATTTACTGATGAAAATCAAAGACCACAGCCTTCAGTATGGATTGCACCTCACTGTAAAGAAAACAAAAGTCCTCACAACCAGTAAATAACATCATGATAAATGGAGAAAAGACTGAAGTTGTCAAAGACTTAATATTGCTTGGATTCAGCATCAACACTCATTGAAGCAGTAGGCAAGAAATCAAACAACATACTGCATTAGGCAAATCTGCTGAAAAGAGCTCTTTAAAGTGTTAAAGAGTAAAGATAACAGCTTGAGGACTAAGGCCTGACCCAAGTCATGGTATTATTTTCAATTGCTTCATATGCACATGACTGTTGGACAGTGACTAAGGAAGACAGTACAAGAATCAATGCATCTGAATTATGGTATTGGAAAAGAATATTGAAAGTACCATGGATTGCCTGAAGACTAAACAAATCAGTGTCGGAAGAAGTACAGTCATAATGCTTTTTAGTGAAGATGGTGAGACTAAGTCTCTTATTCTTTGGATGTGTTGTCAGGAAGGACCAGTGCTTGGAGAAGGACATCATGCTAGGTAAAGTGCAGAGTCAGCAAAAAAGAGGAAGAGTCTCAACAAGATGGACTGACACAGTGGCAGGAACAACTGTGAGGGTGGTGCCACCTGGGCAGTGTTTTGTTCTGCTCTGTATAGAATCTCTGTGAGTTGAAATCAACTCAATGACACCTAACAACATGAAGCCTCTTGAACCAGTAACCAGTGGCTCTCAAATTGACTCTGACCATGAAATGTGCTCCCCAGGGTCTTTAAGTCTTCAATGGTGCATATATATATATATATATTATTTTTAAGGAGATTGTCAGGCCTTTTATCCAAGGCTCCTTTGGGTTGACCCAAAGCTCAAACTTTTCAGTTAGCAACCACGCACTTTTGCCATTTCACCACCTAGGAACTCTGCTCCCTTAAACCAGTGTTAACAAGACTTCAGTGTTATAATAGTAATAATACACTATTACCCAAAATACTTACAAAACATAGATTAAATTGAGGTGATATTGTTAGGATCATAATTTTCCATTTTGAGAATTACTCAAGGTTCATCCTGATCCCTCCTCTAGCCTCCTTTACACTGACTGCCACCTAGGTCTTTTGTGCACAAGAACACTGTCACCTCCTGTTTCATAGCAGAGCTTTTAACGAAGCCAGCCCATTCCTCACTCCTTTCTCTGCACAGTGACCATGCAGACCACACTCTTGTTAAATTGCAACAGGCTTTAACATATAGGGCCTGAAACCATAACACAAACCCCAGAGGAATAGTATTCTCGATTCTTCATCTTAAATCAAGCCCTGCCTCTAGAAGGCACCTCACCTTTGCTAATGTTGAAATTAAAAACAAATCAAATGACAGATTTTATAGTCTATATCTTCTTTGAACCTGGAGATGCTCCTGAAATTCAAGTAAAATCAGTTAGGTCAGAAAGAAGTCCAACACTGTTACCAAAAACTCCTAAGTAAGCTGGATACCAATAATAGCGTTCCTCGTTGATTCTGTCCACAGGATCAGTCCAAAAGAGTGTTTTAATAGACAAATGCACCATGGAACTCTTCTTTCCACACCTGCCTACATGCAGGAAAGAAAAGCATTCTTGTAACCTGGCCAATTCACTCATTCCATAGCTGCTAGCAATAGCAGGTAAGAGGCACTGACGCGCGATATGCATTAGCAGTACATTCAAAGCCCAGAGTGGATCAAGGCCCCGGCTGCAGAAACAAAGTTACAAGGGCACAGAACAACTTCTGACCTCTTATCTTGTACTGGCGGACTGTTGGCAGGTTCTTCTACATCCTGTTGTTTGGTGTATGGAACCGGAAGGAACTGGTTTGTGTTGGATCCAGTGTGTCTAAGGGACACCCCAGTTCTCCTCCTCATCATGTCATCTTTTTGTGAGTCAGACAGCTTGGCTGGGTCTTTCAGTCCACTGCCATTCCAGGTAGGAGGTATGACCTTCTCCGAATTTCCTTCTGTCCTCAAAGCCTTCCATTCAGAGGCCACAGGGCACCAACTAAGGTAACATTCAGTCCAGGCGTCAAAGGCCATGTATTGCTAAGGGTATTTCCACAGCACCACTCACTGCCATTGACTCAAGACAGAAGAAGCCAAAATCCATGGAGGCAGCAGCACACACAGCAGCTGAGGAGGAGGTTCCTCTTTTTAATACCACGAACCTTCATCATGCAACTGGTACTTACATGGCAATGGGAGTCCCATGATGATTTTTTCACAATTCCTGAGAGAAAAGTCTTAAGAGAATGAAATATGGCCACCACTTATCCACATGCAAAGGCGATGTGATCACTCTGAGGGAGCAAGGAAAGTGGCACTCTTGTCCTGAGATGGGCACATTCCTTTAAGCCCCTTCACTTCACACCAGTCATCAATTGCACACCGTGTCTCTAAGCTGTTTTTTGGGAGTATAACAGCCACACACAGCAGACGTAGCACAAGAAGGGATACAGGCAAGATGCTCACAGTGCCTGGTTCCTCCTCTCCTGGCTTCTTTCTGCTTTGGGTGGCATCCCAGAGTTTCTATGAGCAACTCCTTCATTCTCTTCTTTGCCATCCTGTGGCAGGGGTTTGGATGTAACTAAAGCCAGAGAGGACAGCTTTACTACGAGGTAGAATTCACATCAGAGACCCTGATCCCACCACCTGTCATTCTTCACCTCCTGAGGAGGCGGGAGACATTGCTCCTCACCTTCCTCAGTCTTCCTTGGACACTCACTCAAACTGCAGCTGTTATCCTCCTGAGATTCCACCAAAGGAGCCAGCCTTGAGACCTGTACACGGGAACTCACTATTCTGCTGAGAAGTAAATAGCATTGGTGGCAAAGAGAAAAGGAAAATGGGTCAGGAAAGGAAACAATACAAGTTGTTGGGACTGAAGGAAGCTGATAGTTAAGAGAGATGGCTACTCTCATTCCAAAAGCCAGTTAGTACAAATGACATATCAGGCAGAGGCAGTGGGATCTGAACTGCCAAGGGCCTGGCACGACCTTGTCATTGGGAGACTGAGTTATGGTGCTTGCATGTTTCAAATTCTTGAGGATATGTTTCTTAACTTCTTACCTCTTTACCCCTCCAGGTCACTCTCAGTCATTAAAATCCTAACTACATGTTCTGGTGTATGTTGTGGGTAAGTGCTATTGACTCAGCTCAGACTCATTGCAAGCCGGTATAGAGTTTCTGAGGAGCAGCTGGTGGGTTTGAACCACCAACCTTGTGGTTTGCAGTCCAGTGCTGATCTTATAGCGCCACACCATTTCCCTTGGATTTCAGGGACAAAGCCTGGAGGAGAACATCTCAAGCACTTCCTCCTGCCATTGAAAGTTTTGTTTTGCTCCCACCACACAGGTGGAATCGAAGTTCCCAGGATGATCCTGAGTCTTAGAAATGCCCTACATCTGCTTCATGTTAGAAAGGTGAGCCCACAGAACTGAACCCCCAAAAGAGGGCTTGGGAATTGAAAGCTAGGTGGCCTCAGATGAGGATGAAAACTGATGATGTACCTAAATAGTCTTTACCAAGGTGTTCTCTCATAGGTTTTGATTGTGACTCATCCAAGTAAACCCCTGATTTATTGGAACCTCCCCAAAAGAGGAGTCCTGTTCTAGTCAAGATTCACTGCAAAGAATTTAAAAGTAAGGGAAGGAGGAGCCCTTTACTTTTTTTGTGTGTCTCCTTAGCTGTCCAGACTTTGAACTTAAAATACTAATAACTATTTGTTCCTCCCTCCGTGGGACAGGAAAGAGGGAGGTTATAAATAAAACCAATTCTTATCACTGTATCTTTAGAAGAAAAATCAGCGATATAATTGCAACATTTCATATTTAGTATTTTCAGCTAATAAAATCATGCTTAATGCAGCCAAGGGATAAAGGTCATTTGTTGGGATTATTGGCATTCCCAGGCAGTGACTCTGGTAAAAACAGAATCAAAATGAATGCCCGCCACTTAAATTCATACACATGCTTCCCCCAAATGTGACCTACTAACATTATTTTTCTGTTCATTAGCAAAAGAGTCTGTTAAAATGCTGTTATAGCTTGAGTTTGTTTAATATGCTTCAGTAAATACTTTAAAAGCAGCAATGGAACCTCCCTAGACATATGCAAACTCACGGGATTGGGCTATTGGCTCAAAAGGTTTAGGACCATAATCTCAGGGGATTACTTAGTCATTTGGCATAACATAATCCACAAAGATAATGTTCTACATCCTAGATTGGTGAGTAGAATATGAGGTCATAAAATTTTGCAAGAGGCCATCTAAGATGTCAATTTGAGGACTAAGATGTGCCTGACCCAAGCCATGATATTTTCAATTGCCTCATATGCATGTGAAAGGTGAACAGAGAATAAGGAAGACCATAGAAGAATTTATATATTTGAGTTATGGTGTTGGAGGAGCACATTGAAAGTTCCATGATCTGCCAGAAAACAAACAAATCTGTGTTGGAAGAAGTACAGCCAGAATACTCCTAAGAAGCCAAGACTGCCAGACTTTGTCTCTCACACTTTGGACATATTATCAGGACGTACTAGTCCTTGGAGAAGGACATCATGCTTGGCAAAATGGAGGGTCAGTAAAAAGTAGGAAGACCCCCAACAAGATGGACTGGCACAGTGGTAACAGCAATAGACTCAAGTGTAACAACAATTATGAGGATGTCCCAGGACCAGGCGGTGTTTCCTTCTGTTGTACACGGGGTCACTATGAGTTGGAACCAACTTGATGGCACCTAACAACAACAACAACAACAATAACAATACAAGATACAACTACTGGTCTTTACTCTATGGAGCAAAAGAATATGAAGGAAATCAAAGGTTCTAATTCATGGGACTAATCGTCCACATGAACCACTATCTCTTCTAACCTGAGACCAAAAGAACAAGATGGTGCCTGGCTACCAAGCCTGGTCGTTCTGACCAGGGACATAGTAGAAGATACCAGATAGAAAGGAGAAAAAAGGCCACACCTACTGACTAGAGGGAGCATGGTGGCTCCATCTAATACACATTGGATTGCAAACCACAATGTCCATGTTTCAAACCCACCAGCTGTTCCTCAGGAGAAAGATGAGGCTTTCTGCTCCCAAGAAGATTTATAGTCTCAAAATCCTATAGAGCATTGTTATGAGTTGGAATCAACTTGACGGCCTTTAACAACAACAGACTAGAGGAACCCTAAGATATCCTTTGCAGTTGGAATTGAAGGTATTTCTGCAGATTATCTTTCTACTAAATAGATTGGATCATAAAATAAACAATATCACCTGTGAGTAATGTGCTCCCTAAACAATTAGCTACATCAGACTGTAGGATGAATTGTTACCCAAAAGCAAAAATAAGAAGGCAAGAAGAGAAGGGAAGCTAGATCAATGGAAACAGAACAAACAAAATGGAAATAAAAAGGATGCTGACACACTGTAAAAATTGTAACCAATGGCACAGAACACAAAAATTGTTAAAGGGGAACCTACTTTGCTGTTTTAACTTTCACTTTAAGCACAATAAATTATTATAAATTAAAAGAAAGAAAGAAAAGCAGCAGCGGCTTCCATGCAAATCTGCTTCCATAAGTCCAGTGAAGATACCTGTTGTTGTTCTGTGAGTTAAGCAGGTGGTTTTCCACTAAGCTGGGGGGCACAGAGTAAGTTTGACTCTTGCTGCCATAACTGGGCACTTCTACGTCCTTCCGAGGCCCAGCCTTGCCAATGCTGAGCCGCTTCCATTTCTGCTGATCTATCTCTGTTACTGGTCCAAAGTGTACAAACTTTTGCCGAGGGCTAGAAGATTTCTTATAGGCCCTTGCTTTGCGGCTGGCAAAGTCATCTCGGATGGCTGCTTCTGCTCTGATTTCTGGTGAAGGTTCAGGGGTACAGATGTGCTGAACATCTCCATCCCTGGTTAGGATCAGAAATCAGTTCCAAAGGTTTCAAAGAAAAGTGCAAATCAGAAATAAGTTCCAAAGGTTTCAAAGACAAGTGCAAATTAGTAAGATTTTTTTGTGTGTAATACTTTTGTTGTTAGTTGCCATTAAGTTGATTCTGATTCATAGTAATCCCATGCTTGCAGATTAGACCTGCTCCATACATTTTTCCAGATAGTGACCTTTTGGAAGTGGAATACCAGGCTTTCATTCCAAGGCACTTGTGAGTGGGTTCTAACTGTCCCCTTTTGGTGAGTAGTTGAATATCTTTCCATTTGTGCCATGCATATAAATAAGTATAATAACCCACCACCGGTGAGTCAATTCTACCTCAGAGAACTACTCCATAGTGAACAGAGAGTTGCATCTTTCTCCTATGGAGTGGCTGTTGGGTTTGAACTGCCGACCTTGTGGTTAGGAGCCCCTGAGGGCTCCTAAAAATATATAGTGGTAGAGCAGAATTGTTGTTGTTGTTGTCAGTTGCCATTAAGCAGGTTCAAACTCACAGTAACCCTGCAGAGGGTTTCTGAGGCTGTAAACCTTTATGGAAACAGAAAATCTTGTCTTTCTCCTGTGGAGTGTCTGGTGGGTTTGAACTGCCGACCTATGGTTACCTGTCCAGTGTTTATGCTACAATGCCACTGATGTTCCTTAAGGCAGAATTGCTATTCCATTTATCATCAGTCCAATGAGGAAATGATGATTTTAGCTGCTTAAGTGAACTGTGCTCTAAGCTCCCATAGCTTTCAAAGCATCACCTCTAAAATAATAATAATACAGGGATGGCATAAGAAAGTCTTGGATAAGATGACATCATTTGAAAAAATTTAAATTAGTTTTAAATTCCTTCCAGTAAACAAGACTATAAAAAAAGAGGATGTTTGCTGTTCATATGCCTTGTAACCTTTCATACAACACCACATAGGCTATTCTCTAGAAGTTGTTTTCAAAAGCATTTTTTTAAAGCCATCAAAACAAAAATGATACAAGGCTAAGCATTTCATTCTTCTTATATTAAATAAGATCCCTGCCAGAAAGCAAGACCACAGGAACACGTGACACACCTTGTCCTCTCAGACATTTTCAGTCTCTCCCATGTCTCCAAGTCGGCTTCTGTAATCTTGGAGACAGTAACAAAGCTGGGAGTCTTGTGGTGTGGAGCATGGCCGCCCTGAATCCTCCGCTGGGCCAGGTCATCCTTGTGAAGGTCAGGCATCTTCCTGGGGCCTCCTTCCCCTGGTTCACTCTCCTGTGCCCGTGTAATACAGGCCACTACTGCCTTCACCTCTTGTGTTTGGCCCTGGTTTCTGTCAGTTTGATCCAGCCCCCACATCATCAGAAACAACAGGTTCAAGGAAAGGGAGCAGACAAACAGAATGTCAAGCATGGAAATTCAGAGGCAGAGGACAAAGGGAAATGAGGCGAACACCTTTCTCTTTCTCAAAAATCTCTTGGAGCTGTGCCTACTTTTATCTCAGCTAAACTTTTAGCACTATAATGAGACAAGAGTATTTCTACCAGAGTATATCTAGTTCAGTTTAGGCAAAGGAGCTAGGGCTCACTAAGACTATTAAGAATGGCAATGAGATTTCAGTTGACAGTATGATACCCATTTTCCACACTATTCAGGTGACTGTAAGGAATTCAAGTTTTCTGATTGAATCCCAAAACCTTCTGGGAATGCCTTTCTTTTACTGCGCCAGTAAAATGTTCATAATGAGCTCTGCATGATCCAAATTCTTTGATTCGTTTGGAGATAACTGGAACATTGTTCAGATGTTAAATGTCTCATACACTCATAGCTCCCAGAGAGTGCATTTAAATAAATTCTTAATACACATTTCATTGGTCAAGTTTCTGGTTGATAACATTGGTCAGGTTTGGCCACTGTAGACCTTAAGAACAAATAGGGTATCTTCTTTGCCTGGATTTATAGTTAATACCCTTTCATTCCCCCTGCTAATAGCTATTCACCTTTATTGATCCTAAATATGATAATTCTAATTATCCTAAGCAATTAACAGTAGCTGGCTTATATTGACAAAAGTGGTGGGATTTATAAATGTACAAAATGTTTCATATAAAAGTTTATTTCTAGCTCAACAATGCTTATGATAGAAAATCTCAAATGCACATATACGAGGTCCATTTATTTTTTCAAAAAAATATACTATCCAAGTCAGGAAACCAAGATATATTTTCTTGTTACTGCGATGATTTGTTGTATTTGTTGTATTCAAATACAGATTTTTTTTTTTGAACTACGGGGCTCAATGAAGGGACCCTTCCTGTTTTGTTTTTTGTTTTTATAAATCAGTTCTTTGATACTCTTTAGACAAGTCATGGGCTGCTCCAGACTCAACAGGGAACAGAAGACAAATACGGCTGGAAATATCAGAAATTTAAATTGCATGGGAGAGAAAGGAGGAAAAGGAACTACAAAAGCTACTCCTTTTCCTAACTCAAGTTGCTAATCCCCACCAATATGTCTAGATGCTAGTTGGTTATCCAAGCGGAACAACTGATCTCTCCCATAAGGCTCTCCTAGAGTGGTTTGTTACATGGCTGGCCAACAAGAATCTCAAAGACCAAAAGCCTGCTGTAGCTATAATGTGAACAGTGAAAAAATGATGCCAGGTTTTCTGCACGCTAATCCCGGTTCTACATCTGGGGATCTTTCATGTACTTTATATCTAATACTGCTTTTTAAAAGAACCCAACACATACCCAAGCTCAATGACTTTGTAAAAAAACAAAACAAAAAACAAAACACCACAAACATTTTAATTGGGCAAAACAAAACTGAGATTATTATATTCTGAGTTTAACAGTCTTACAAGACTTCTAAAGTGATGGGCAAAAATATGGCAATTAAATAATGAAGATGCAATCTCTTAACCAACTCGATTTAAGGAAAAATACAAGAATGATAAACCCTACAGGATGCAATTTAGCAAGCCAATACCCTACATAAATTCACATCCCTCTTGGATAAAAGTCACTAACTAGCCAAATCCCATCTCACTACAATTTTCCTTTCCCAGCATCACTCCAATCTGCATTTATTAGGAGGATGGGTTAAAGGCTAAGAGAAGGCAACTCACTTGATAACGGTTTCCATGACAGAACAAAAGACATGTACTATATCATATTAAAAGTTTGAAAATTATATTTTATGGGAATTACCCATCATCAAATGCCCAGATGTTCCAGCTGGTATGAGAAGAAAGAACAAGGCTCTTTTATTGTTTTTTTCTTTGCAGCATCTAAAAGGAGCTGAGATAGAAGACCTTATAGCAAAAGAATAGCTACATTTTCTATTTCCTGTGAATGGGTTGGAGCAGCCTGGAGAGGTAGCTGTCCCAGTAGGCAAAGGCATAAACTTATTTATGCCAATAATGCTAGTCTATGACACTAGCCCTGATAGAGCACATCTGCACACTGGAATTCATTGTTTACTTGGCAAGTTCAGCCTCACTTTAGACATGGCCACTATAATATCTGCCATCTGCCTTTAAAGGGCTTGCAGTCGGGAGTTCCACTTCAGAATACACTACTACTCCAAGTGGTAAGAAACTGGGGTAGGAGGGAGAGAAGTGGGGAATGAGAATATGAGTGCAAATGATCTTCATTTAATTATCTTCTCTCTCATCACTCTCTCTCTCTCTCCTCTCTCTCTCTCTCTCTCTCTCTCTCTCTCTCTCACACACACACACACACACACACACACACACACACACACACACGATGCACACCTTTTATATTCTAGATGTTTCCTTGCTGCGATTGCCTTTGGGGGTTGTTTATTGCCATCTGTCTTCTCGGGCTCTTTTTTTGGATAAGGCCCATAAAGCAGCTGATTCAGCGGCACCATGGGCTTAATCTGATTCATCCTTGCTCTCCTGGCAGCCAAGTCATCTTTCTCAAGATCAGGCAATCGACATGCACCTTTGTCGTCAGACTTGGAATCTCTGCCATGCTGGTGGGCCAGGAAGGAGTTTTCACTGCGCAGTATAATATCATGAACAGCTTCTTTGTCATCATTGAATTGCTTTTGACTAATAGAGCAAAATTAAATGGAATTCTACATGTAACCAGACCAATAACAATCATTTTAAAAATCCCATCTCCAGATAGGCAACCAGGATGTTAGTGAAAGACCTCCATCATTAGTTCCAATGGCATCTGTTTATTATTTCAGTCCAAACTGGAAGCATGGTTAGGGTGGGTTTTAAAACTCTCAATTCAGCCAGGACCTAGCAACACTCAAAATACATGTACAGGGACCCACCAGTATCTGAGAGTCAGGATCCTAAATGGCTCTGAAAGTGACAATCCAAGTTATTGTCATGAAACTGGGGAAACATAAGTTTTTGTTTTTTGTGTTGTTTATAGCATATTAGTAATGCACTCAGCAGGCACTTAATTTATTTTTGACTGAGAGGGAAAAAGTTGGGCAATCAAGAAACTGACCTGAGGGGAAGCAGCTGCTAACGAATGCAGCGATGTGGCGGCACATCTAGAATGTGTACCAGATGGCAGCGCTGTACTAACCTGAAACATCTGGCACTGCTTGTGGCCACTAACTGGGTGAACCCAAACCATGAAGGCTTATTCTGCCCTGCACCCGCCCATCAGCAACCTTCCCTTCCCTGTTTTACTCCCATGACTCTCTATCTCCCAGAGCCACTTCTTTGTCACATTCTAGATTTCAAGTCAATTGTGTTAAGATGTCTTGTCAAAATGGCTTTAAAATGATTATTGTGGGGTCTTTAAAATGATTTAAAGGGGTCTTAAAGGCCCCAAACTTTAAATTCCTAGAGGAATGTAATTTATTGGTGGAGTATCAGGCAGTAAGCCAGAGGACTTCTTTGTTTTGTTTTTGTTTTTATTTTGGGGTAGTAGTGAATAGCAAAAGGAGCTCTGGTAGTATAGTGGTTATGAATCGGGCTGCTAACCTCAAGGTCGGCCATTTGAAATTACCAGCTGTTCCGCAGGAGAAAGATGAGGCTTTCTGCTCCCATAAAGATTTACAGCCTCGGAAACTTTGTGCAGGGTCACTATGAGTAGGAACTGACTCCACGGTACTTAACAACAAGCGAATAGCAAATTGTGCCTACTTGGCATTTGAACAAATCCCCCTACCTACTCACAAGACAGAGTCCTTGTGTGGTGCAGTAGGGTAAGCACTGGACTGCTAACTACAGGGTCAGCAGTTTAAACTCACCAGCCACTCCTTGGGAGCCCTACACAGAGTTGCTTTGAATAGAAATTGACTCGATGGCATTTAACAACAACTCATGAGACAGCCTTGCTCCTAAATAATAATAGAATGTTAAAATAATAATTAAAAAATATATTACGTATTATCTTCTCAGCATCCTGGTAAGGTTCTGTGAGATAAGCACTGGGCTACAAGGTCGGTTTGAAGTGCAAGGTCGGTGGTTCAAATCCACCAGTTGCTCCTTGGAAACCCTATACAGGGTCTATGAGTTGGCACTGACTCTATAGCACTAAACATTCACATTATCTTCTCAGTTCATAAGGATGAGAAGTAAATAAAATACCTTGACATCTAAAGAGAACTCACCTTCTTTGTGTAAATTCTACATTCTCAAAGGGCAATTCAACTCAGAAATGAAGATGGGAAGAATTTGTCCAATTTAAGACTATAATGAGCAGTGGAATTCTGTGTGGTACAGTTGACCAGGTGACCCAACTATCTGTAGCTCTGCTCAGCGGTGCTCTAGAGAAGTCAGGCCACTATTCCATCTGATGTTTGGAAAATCAAATCAAAACTCATTCTCCTTGCTGACTGTTGTTCTCAATATACAAATGAAAAATGTGCAATTTGAAGCAGGGAGATGGGGAGCTCAGTGCTTTGCTCCTTTAGTAACTGTATTTCTTAAAATGGAAACTCCTGTCATTTGAGTTCCATACCTGACCCTCAGTCTCTTGCCTGGCCACTCCTAGGACCCTGCTTACTCTCCTCCATGCTTGTTTTTCTGCCTCCTCAGCCAAGAGTCACACAAATCAACTGGTCTTGGCTGACTGTGAGCATAAGGAATGGCTAGACAGGGAATGCTAAACCATGGGATTAACCCATACAAAGGCATCCTTTAGAAGGTCCATTGATGAAGACAATGAATGCAACTAAGGGCCATCAGACACCTACTATGTGTTAGGAGTCCTACAGGAGTCCTGGTGTGGTGGATAATGCACTGGACCTCAAGGGTGATTTGAACCTCAAGGTCAGTGGTTCAAACCCACTAGTCGCTATGAGTCAGAACTCACTCAATGGCACTTAACAATAGGAGTCCTATGTGTTAACTCATTTATCCCTAAAATTAACCCTGCAAGGTTGCATATCACTGTGGAATAAGCACTGGACTTCTAATCACAAGGTAGGTTGGCAATTGAAATTCACCAGCCACACCTTGGAAACCCTATAACGTGGTTGTTATGAGTCAGAACTGACTCGATGACACTTAACAACAACAAATAAAGGGAACCTATAAGCTATGTTTAAGGAGCTCTGGTAGTTTAGTGGTTACGAATTGGACTGCGAACCGCAAGGTCAGTGGTTCAAAACTACCAGCTGTTCCGCAGGAGAAAAGATGAGGCTTTCTGCTCCTGTAAAGATTTACAGCCTTGGAAACCCTATACAGGGTCACTAGGAGTCAGAATCAACTCCATGGCATGTAACCAACCAACCAATGAACTGTGTTTAGAATGGAGTCATGTTTTGCATTCTGGTTACACACAAGAAGCCAGGGCTGATGATGCAGAATTCTACCTAATAATGCTATACAATATTTTCAGCATTAAAGTCTTTTAAACTCATTGTGTCATTTTATGTGATCCTCACAGCCAGTCTGTGAGAGGCAGTTCAGAACAGGTTACAGATGGAGAAAGTGCAGTTCAGAGAAGATGGCCATTTCCCAGCCCCAGTGTGGGAGCAGATCCTACCTGGAACCTCTGAATCCAATAACAGTCCTCTGTATTTTTTGACAGTGTGCCCTAACTCAGGCAGAATTCTTTGGAACAAAATACATATGTTTATGCAAATAAGCACATCAATTTGTGATGTCAATTTGAGCAGGGAGTCATTGGTACCTTATGCATCATGTCAGCCCAGTCAAGTTGTCAAGTTGCGCATTCTCCAGGTCATTTCTTTTAGGCTACCTGCCCAGCATGGCAGGGCTCACTTCAAGTAATCTTAATTTAGATATGTGGACGTAAAAAAAAAAACAAAACACAACAAGAAAACATAGCTTTCCATATCACTAGCCATGTAAGACATTTCACTACCCTCTTAAGAAACTGTCACAATGACTGACTTTCTACTAATAGCTTAAATCCTGTAAATTCAGAGTTCTGAGGCAGACTCACATAAAGAAAAAAATAACAATACAAATTCTGGGCTGGCACTGTTAGCCACAGAGGAACAAATGCTGTATCTACGGTGGATGACAGTGCTAGGGTTGCAAATTTTTAATATTCTCCACTATTAACTAAAAGGTTGGAGATTCAGCCCAGTAATAGGATCTCTGGTGTGGTGCTGCAGGATCAGCATTGGACTGTGAACCACAAGGTTGATAGTTCAAACCCACCAGATGCTTCATTGACACCCTATATAGGCTCACTACGAGTCAGAACGGACTTGGCAGCACTTAACAGCATCAGAAGCCTCAGAGGAAAGGTCTGGTGGTCTACTTCTGAAAAAATCAGCCACTGAAACACCTATGGAGCACAACTCTACTCTGACACACATGGATTACCATGAGTTGAAACTGACTTGACAGTAACTTTTAAATAAATAAATAAATAAATAAGGCAGATATGCCAGGATCCTATTCACAGGTGTCTAGGCACCAAAATACTTAAATAACTTTTTTGTTTTTACTTTGAGAGACCTTGAAAGAAATTTCTGATATATTTTACTTGATTTTTCAAGTGGTTATGACATTCCAGATGTGCTAACTTGGATGAAAACCCTGTAAGCAAGAAATTATGACACCCACTTTGCAGAGAAGAAAATCGAGACTCCTTAGTTCACATCACTGGACTTCAGTTAACTGGCTGCTGCTGCTGCGTGCCGTGGAGTTGGTTCCCTGTATAGAGTTTCTGAGGCTGTAAATCTTTACAGGAGCAGAAAGCCTCATCTTTCTCCAGAGGAACAGCTGGTAGTTTCGAGCTGCTGACCTTGGGGTTCACAGCCCGATTCGTAACCACTATGCTATCAGAGCGCCTTTAGTTAATTTAAGTAAATGTAAGTACTAGTGTGATGCTGTAGGATCAGCACTGGACTGCTAACTACAAGGTCAATGGTTAAAACCCTTGGAAACCTTATACAGGGTCACTATGAGTTGGAACTGACTCAACGGCACTTAACAATAACAGCAACAATCTAAGTAAGGAGCAGACCCAAGGCTGTCTGGCATCATATTCATAAAGGTTTGGTATTTTGTTATTTCAAGTCATTCTTAGATGAGTGGGCACAGCATGCTGTTTCACAAAGTGAAATGAAAGGACCAGGCCCTGCCTCTGACCTGGCAACTAGGTCTAACCCATCTACAACAAGTAAGACTATCACTGTAGGAGAGACGAGGGGCCCCAAGCAGATGAAGGGGAGGGAGGTAAAAGCTCCGGTCTCAAAGTTTCTAAGGTTTGTATATTTCAAAGTGTATGAGATAATGATTTAAATGAAGGAAGAGCTGGCATTTTGTTTCATTCCCTTTTACTTGGCAACACAGAAGCAACCAGCTCAGATTGGCAGTCTGTTCTATTGAAAGAAACCAGCTTCTCTAGAAAAGCCTGGCCCCCTGGGAATATCCTGGGCAACACCAGAATCCTCCTTGTTCACCCATTTCCAAATAGGGCAGCTGAACCCAGAGTCACATTATGTGTCGGACTGGTTCCCGATAGCCAGGAAGCTGTTCCGTTACAATCAGTGAAACAGGCATCTGGCAGGGAGAGACTTAGAGGAATATGTGTCTGGCATTTAGTTGCATCTGCTCTTCCTCTACAGATTTTTAAAATGTCTATTGTTCCTTGGAGATTTTTTTCCCCCTCTGTAATTAATTACTATGTGGTTGAGAAGATTCACAGACTAGCAGAAAAGGCTGAGCGCTGAAACATATGAAAACAATTAGAAAAGAAGTACAGTCACGTGAAACCTATCATTCAGGCGTCTTCTTCTTTTTTTTTTTTAAAGTTTAGTTCTCCAATGGGAAACGCTAAGTAAGAGAACTCAAATCCCTATGGCATTTTAATTTAGGAGAAGTGAATCTTGGTTCTTAGCTTATCCTCTTCAAAACAGAAAGCTTGGCTTCTTTGATAGAGTCTTATATATTTTTTGTAATTAAGCTAACACAATCATAAAAGAGGAAAAAGTTATTTATAGATACATATCTTTTTTACTTCAATGGAAACTCTGATAAATATCAAAATGCCATGTATTTGTTAAGAAGTCCTCCTTTCAGTTTCTTGCATGCTAAGGTTGTTGTTGTTATGTGCCGTGGAGTTGGTTCTGACTCATAGCGACCCTGCACAGGGTTTCCGAGGCTGTAAATCTTTATAGGAGCAGACTGCCTCATCTTTCTCCCGTGGAACCACTGGTAGTTTCGAACTGCTGACCCTGAGGTTCGTAACCACTATGCTACCAGAGCTCCTTGCTAAGGTATCTTCTAATAAATGTCTTGACAGGAATCTTGAGACTTCTAAGCTCTTAAATTCATGCGAAGATGAAAGAATAGACACCTGTACTCCTCCCTGTATATGGTCTTAAAAACAAAGAAAGAAGGTGTGTGAGAATGCTTGAAGAAATAAAGAAAACCCCACAAAAGCATAGCTTTGTAAGTACTGAATTTCTGTTACGTGTAACAATGTGGTGAATGTAGCCAATGCCACTGAACTGTACATGCTAGTGTGGTTAAAATGGCAACTGTTTTTTATTATAAAAATCTATTTGACCACACTACAGTTTTAAAGAAAGAATTAATAATGATAATCAAGTAAATCTTTGTTCTTTGTCTGTCACTTCACTCCCACATACTTTTTATGTTCTGTGGTTGTCATTAGTGGCAGTTGAGTCAATTCAAATTTGCACAGGTGGGGTTGCCCACCTGTGCAAAGAAGAACTGCTCCATAGAATTTTCATGGCTCTGATCTTCCCGCAGCAGATCACCAGGGCTTTTTTCCAAGGTGCCGTTGGGTGACTTCAAACTGACCACCTTTCAGATTTTAACTGTTTTTCTCTTTTTAGCCACATAGGGCTCCTTCTACACTCTACAAACACAGATTTCCCAGCTAAGAAGAAGAACACAGGAAGTATCTTGAGTGTCTTGTTGGATTCAGAGATGTGGTGTCCAGAATTCATCTGGACAGCCAATGAGAGGAGACTGAGGTTAAAATGTTTTCAGAGACATCAGCATATTTCAACGTATTCTTTCCCAGACATCAAGAATTCTTTTCTTCTTCGTGATCGCCATTTCATTCCAGTTAAGCTACTTTCTGCCTCATTACAATTAGGATCCCAGATGTGGATAAACTTAGAATGACTCTCAACTCTGCTGTGGCCTCTGCAAAAAGACAAGTGACAGAGACACAGACACACCAGGCTGCTAGTGTGGTATGTGTAATAATACCTTTGTGAGAGCAAGTGGCTGAGTGTCTGTCTAACAAATGAATGCTGAGTACTATGTTGCAGGGAGCATTCTCTGGGAATGCATCACTGTCCTGGATCTGATTTTAAATGCTAAGTCAGAAGACCTAAGGTGTGATGACATTAACAGATCTTATGACTATCTACTTAATAGAGCTAACATGGTTGAAACAGCTAAAAATCAAGTCCAATAATAGGAACTGTGTTGTTGTTAAGTACCGTCGAGTCAGTTCTGACCAATAGTGACCCTGAATAGGGTTTCCTAGGAGCAACTATGGATGGGAGAAAAAAAAAAAAAGGTCACATAAACATTATATTATGTGTTATGTTAAGTGCCATCGAGTCAGTTGTGACTCATCGCAGTCTTGTAGAGGGTTTGCAAAGAGCAGCTGGTGGGTTTGAACTGCCAACCTTGTGGTTAGCAGACCAGTGCTGATCCTACAGAGCCACACCAGGAGTCCATAAACGTAACAATCTACGCCCTAACACCAGAAGTCCACATAAACATACCATCTATTAAATAGAATTAAATGTTTGATCTAACCATGTTGCTACATATATATTAAGAATTGGGAGTGTCAAAAAAAAATGACTTGAACGTTTTATTACACAACAGACCTCTAAGCTACTAAAGGGACATGGTACATTCATAGAATTTCTAGGCTTTGCCCAACTTTCTATTTTCTCTTCCATCACTATTATCCCTGACTGTGCTGAGCTGGCTTTAACAAAGCTTCCCATTCCTTTTCCCTTACTTAACCCTTTTGCATACCCTAATGATGATGATATCTTTGGCAAATTTCAGCTTCAGACTTCACAAATGCTGTTGTTTTTCTTTTAAATGAAGGTATTTGTGTAAAGAATATCAAGATAAACCTTTTTTTTTTGTAAATGTGCACTTTATGTGTATCACTTATTGACTGGTGTGGCACTGTGGGTTAATGCACTGGACTGCATAGTCAGTTTGAACTGCAAGGTCGATGGTTCAAGCTCACCGGTCACTCCTCGGAAACCCTATACAGGGTTTCTATGAGTCAGAATCAACTCAACGGCACTTAACAACAATAAAACAACCATGCCCTGGTTTTGAAGACAGTAGCAGGAGAAATCTGAATGTGATTTCATGTAAATGGGATCCTAAAGTATTTGTCCTTGTTCTCACTTAATTCGTTAGCATAATGCTCTCGCAGTTGATGGAGCTAGGAATATGCATCAGAATGGTACACGGTAAGGGGATATTATTCATTTTCATATTCTTAGCATCTAGCCTGTTGTTGTTGTTAAGTGCTGTCGAGTCGGTTCTGACCCATAGCGACCCTGTATAGGGTTTCCTAGGAGCAGCTGGTGAGCTTGAACCACCGACCTTGCAGTTCAAACGGCTTTGCAGTCTGGCACAGCCAGTCATTGCTAAAGTGATATTGAAAAAGTTTGAGTGTGGCAAGGTCTCTGAATTGCTTATTTTAATAATATCTGGGTTTATTTTAGCTCTCTCTTTGTACTCTGCTCATTGTTTCAGAAACACAAAGAGAATGGATCTATTTGAGAGTTTTCTAGATGCACATGTATGTTTAGGGTAGCCATGATTTTCTGTGGGATACCAAAGACAGGAAAGAAGCATGTTGTTGTTGTTGTTGTGTGCCATGGAGTCTTTTCTGACTCATAATGACCCTGTATAGGGTTTCTGAGAAGTGGCTGGTGAGCTTGAACCTTGCAGTTCAAACCAGCCTTGCAGTCCAGCGCATTAGCCCACAGTCAGCACACCAGGACTCCAGGAAAGAAGAACTTGGTTTTTCACCAATATAAAACAACTCTAGGATTAAATATATCAAAGCATTAATCCTTCACTAAGACTGAGACCACAGCAGTAACCACGTAGGGAAAGCATACAGAGAAATGGAAAATGTTCCGTAAATGTATGGGAGGGCGATGTGTGTTGTGGTCAGAACATAGGAATCTGGCCACCAGGCCAGTCAGTGACTAACTCTAGACCTGCAAGCCACTTACCATCACTGGTCATCCATTTCCTCATCTGGAAAACAGGTACTTCCTAGTATGAAATAGACCATTCTAAGAAGTTAAGAAAAAAACCCATTTACTTCTTAGAATGAAATAGAACAGCAAATGACAAAGGGCATTGTAAATTGTACCTTGTCCAAATTTCATTAGGATCTTGGTGGCTAATATCTAAGAAACTTCTCAAAACACCATATGAGACTGTTGAACCAAAGCATTTCGTGACTTTCTTTGCTGGTTTCCTTCTATCATATAATATGAAGCCATCCGGACTGTATACTATTGCCTTTGCCATAACTAAGAGAATGAACTTAACTGCTCCATGCTTTGTGTGTTTTTAAATCAATATGCTTTACAAAATGAGCAAAAAATGCCAGCAAAAACACACACAAAAAATACAACCTCAATTCCACTTTCTTTATCCCTTCCCCTGGGATAAAGAAAGTAAGTGGATTTTTGTAAACCAGCCACTCTTCTATGGAGAAGTTCCCCATTTCAAAGGACCTATTTTCTAGTTAGGTATAAAGATAAGAGCCATTTAGGAGTAGTGTGAAAATTCACAAGCCACAAACAATATGAAATGAAATATCATTGCTAGATAAATCCCCCAGTCAACAAGTAAGTGACTGACCACAAATACTCTACAAGAAGCAGTCTAATCAAGATAGCAAAAGCCCACTCTTCACCCTCACAATAATCAAGCAAGTAGCAGGGGTATGCCCTAAGACAAGGACTGTTAACCATTTCTATTTGCTCACAGTAGGCAATAATAATGCGATAGGAAAAGTAGAAATCGGGAAGACAAGGAGACTCCAACACATTCAGCAGATTCCAAACAACCAGGCATGCACAAAGCCAGCCAGGCCAGTGCTGGGTCCCCAGTGCAAACCTGGCAAAGCGCTGTGCCGCTGGCATAACCTTGATTCCAGCTTGCTCTAGCCTTCTGAGCTTCTGGATTTCAGCAGCAAAATTTTCTTCAGACTTGAGAGCAGGTGCCACAGTAACCCCCGGCTCCTCATCACTGCCATCGGGTAGTTCTAACCCACCACCAGAAGACTGCCCACCAAGGTCCATGTGGCTGGAGAGGTCCTCTTCACAAGGAGACCCCATTTCACTGCCCTCTTCCTCTATTGTTTCAGGATAGCTAGTGAGTTGGACGATATGGTTAACAAACTAAAACACAGAACTGGGGTTGAGACCACATGCCAGCTCCTGGCCAAACCAATATTACTTTTCATTTAAGAAGTAAAAAATGATAGCATACAATGTGGCCCTGGCAACGCAAAGAACATTAAATGGAGTCTTTTAAGACAATACAACAGAGTTGTAACAGTCATTAAGAGCTATTCTAAACTCAATATTGAAAAACCCAAAATTTTTCCTATTGGAAAGGTAAAATTCATTAGTTTTGTTGAATATTTAAAACTTCCAATACAACATCTAGTCAATGGAAAAACCATTGATAAAAATGATGCATAACTAGAAACATTTAACAATCAGAGTGGTTTTACTGACAGAATTAGACCAGACTTGTAAGCTTCTTTTATTGGACTGCAAGCTTCCTGAAGACAGGGCTCTTAGTTAATACTCAGTCTCCAATAATTAGGAAACAACACCTAGCACACAGTAGATGCTCAGTAAGTTTTTATTAAAAACTGAATAAATAAATATAACAACATAGTCAGAGATGAAGTAGAACACTAGTTGTTCCTCTACAGAGATGAGACATCAAATGCATCTTATATCTATTACAGCTATTTCTACATGCAATCTCAAAGCGTGTTCCCTGAGTTTCTTGTACATGGACTTACATCTAGACAAGGAGGTTTCCTGTATACAGAGAAGAGCCTAACAGGACTGGCAGTCAGGGAGAACATGGGTGATTCTTTCAGCTGTGCTGGACGCCTCCTGCCTATGTAACTAGTTTCAGAAATCTGCTCATTAGAAAGTTCTGATGCATATTCCTAGCTCTGTAAACTAGGAAAGCATTATGCTAATGAAATAAGTGAGACACAAGACAAATACTTGGATCCCACTAGGATCCCACTTATTTGAAATACCTAGAAGAGGCAAACGCATAGAGAGCAAAGTAGTTTAATGGTTTCTAGGAACTGAGGGGTGGGAAGAAGGAGGAGTTACTGCTTAACAGGTACAGAGTTTGGTATTGTTGTGATAAAATGTTTTGCAAATAAAAGTGGTGATGGTTACACAACATTGTGAATACAGTTTCACTGAATTACACACTTAAAAATAGCTTAGGTATATATATACTAAAAAGTAAGAAAGTTCATGGAAAAATCCCATTATCTTTTCATTTCCTTTTTCCATGAACTTTTTGTAGGCCGCCTGTATAAAATAGAATAAAAACTACCCTGGTTTTGTTTTGTTTTGTTTTGTTTTTAGATAAGTCTTTGTTGAATAGCTACTGTATCCTGACACTGTTCCAGGTGGCTTTATGAAGCTGATAATCATGACAAAGTGTCTCTAAGGATGTGTCCTGCTCACATCCACTTGGAATCTTTCATCAAAGTTCTGCAGTAGCTATTTAACCTCATGTTCAAGAGTTGTACTAGCGATATGACTTGCACTCAGACCAGGAAATGAGCAGCAAAGCTTCGTGCTTACCTGAAGGGCCTTTCTCCTCCCAGGGGGGAGGTGGCGGTACTCCAGCTCTTCCTGTACTCCTCTCTTTCTGCTTTCTTCTTTCTCAGAGGAGCAGGGACGTAGGCTGTCTGGTTGCTTTTGTTCGGGAGGTACTGGTTAAAAGGCACTGCTGATTTCGGCTCACCGTGGGACGTCCGCCTTGCAGACATATCATCCTTCTTCACATCTGGAAGCTTGCGATGAGGCAAGTCAGACTCCGAGTCACTTCCTCTCCCTGAAACAGAGAGGATGAGTGTTGAAAAAGTGTGTTGGGTTATCAGAAAATTCCCAATGGCAAGTGTGCAGTATTAGGGATGTGGTTAGATCTGTGGGCTATGGAGATTCCTTCCTTAAATTATTCACTTAACAAATCTAAAGTATCAGTCTAAATTAGTCCACTCTGGGAAATTCACTCAACTCTAATCAAGAAGAAGGAAAAAAAAAAAAGGACAATTTAAGAAATAGAGGTGAACCAAGCTGTATCTAGGAATTACAATTAACAACATTCGCAGTAGAACTATTTGCCTTCTGAAATTAAGCAACTCTCAAAACAACAACAAAAAAACTTCAATGAACTGGTGGAGTTGTTAATGACCACCTGCTGCATGTCTTACACTATACAAGATGCCTGACACTAAGAATTGTAAAGGATTTTGTCTTTGAGGTATCTTTAACTGATTCATGAAACATCTGGTAAATGTAAGTTACAATTCAGAACAATAGGAATACAAAAAAAATAACCAATTTGAGTTACATAAGGGTTTGCTTTCCAGGAAGTAGTTTGAATTATAATAAGCAGCTCTTCTACCTGGGAGCCCTTCTGATTGCCATAGCTGGAGACAATCTTTCTTTCCAGTGAAAGAATTTATGTCCCTGGAATCCAGACTTTCTGGATCCATGGAGGCTGGATTTGCTCCCAAATGTATTGCTCTGGGATCCTTAAACCAAAAAACATTCCTTGAAGTCTTCTTAAAACCAAATAATACTTTAGCTTAACTACTGAATGTTGGCTTTGAGCATTGTGCTCTTTCAAGAGTTATCTATAGAGGATCAAATTGACAACAGCAACTCAAGAGAGTAGTTAGTAATCTTATCTGGTATAATCATATGCTAACGAGCTCTGGTAGTGTAGTGGTTACGAATCGGGCTGCAAACTGCAAGGTCAGTAGTTCGAAACTAACAGCTGTTCCATGGGAGAAAGATGAGGCTTTCTGCTCCATAAGGATTTACAGCCTCAGAAACCCTGAACAGACTATGAGTCAGAACTGACTCCACGGCACATAACAACAACAACAACAACAACAACAACATAGTTATATGCTAATTAGGAGGAAAAACTTGGAACAGGAGAGTTAGAATGGCACCACAACCAGATGAATGTAATCAATGTCATGGAAATGTAAATGTAGAAATTGTTGAACTGGTGTATGTTCTGCTGTTGATATTCCTAGCTGCAACAGCAAAAATAAAATAAATTATATATATTCAGTAGCCTCATCTGCATGTGAAAGTTGGACAATGGTGAGGAAAACCTAAAGGAAAGGATGCATTTGAGTTATGGTGTTTGAGAATATTAAAAGTACCATGGGCTGCCAGAAGAACAAATACATTCATGTTGGAAGAAACACCGCCAAAATGCTCCTTAGAAGCCAGGATGGTCAGACCTTGTCTCTCATACTTTGTGCATATTATCAGGAGGGACCAGTCCCTAGAGAAGGAGCTCATGCTCAGTAAAGTGGAGGGTCAGTGGAAAAAAAGGAAGAACCCTAGTAAGATGGATTGACATAGTGGCAGCAGGAATAGGCTCAAGCATAAGAACAATTGTGAGGACGGTGCAGGAATGAGGAGTGTTTTGTTCCATTGTTTATAGGGTTGGAACTGACTCCACAGTACCTAACAACAAATGATGGTAGTGTTGCTGTTATGCTGTGGAGTCGGTTCCAACTCATAGCAACCCTGCATCATGCACAGGGTTTCCAAGGCTGTAATTCTTTTTAGGAACAGAAAGCCTCATCTTTCTCCTGTGGAATGGCTGGTACTTTTGAACTGCTGACCCTTGAGGTTAACAGCCTGACCCATAACTACTACACAACCAGAGCTCTTTAACAATGTATCTCTATTTCTCTATGTCTATCTCTATTTATCATCTATCTATCCATCTAAGGAGCTCTGGTAGCGTAGTGGTTATGAATTGGGCTGTGAACCGCAAGGTCAGCAGTTCGAAACTACCAGCTGTTCTGTAGGAGAAAGATAAGGCTTTCTGCTCCTGTAAAGATTTATAGCCTCGGAAACCCTGTACAGGGTCACTGTGAGTTGGAACCAACTCCATGGCACATAACAACAACAACATCTATCTATTTATTTATATGGCTCTCAAGGGATGGTTGGTGAATTTGAACTGTTGACTCAACAGCACTTAACAACAATAATATGTGTGTATGTATGTATATATATTGGCAGTTCAAGAACCACCAATATACAAGAATACATATATATATATATACTGTTGATACATATCATAAAGATGAGATATTTTGCTCCCACAAAATTTTACAGCCTCAGAAACCCTATAGAGTGTCACTTGCTGGGGCAACTCCACAGCATTTAACAACATATGTGAGTCAGAACTGAATTGACGGCACTTGACAATAACAACAATATGTGGTCCTGGTGTGGCGGTGTGGGTTAATTCACTGGAGTATAAAGTCGGTTTGAATGGCAAGGTTGCAGTTCAAGCTCACCAGCCACTCCTTGGAAACCCTATACAAGGTCATTATGGGATGGAACCAACTCAACGGCACTTAACAATAACAAAATATGTATGTTATTGTTGTTAGGTGCTGTTGAGTAGGTACCAACTCATAGCTGCCCTATGCACAACAGAACGAAATACTGCCTGGTCCTGTGCCAACCTCACAATTATTGATACTTTGAGCCCATTGCTGCTGCCCCTGTGCCAATCCATTTCACTGGGGTCTTCCTCTTTTTTTCTGACCCTCTACTTTACCAAACATGATATCTTTAACCAGGAACTGGGCTCTCCTTATAATATGTTCAAAGCAGGACAGACAAGTATGGCCATGCTGGCTTCCAAGGAGCCCTCTGGCTGTGCTTCTTCCAACACAGATATGTTTGTTCTTTTGGTCGTCCATGGTACTTTTTTCTCCTCAAACACTATAACTCAAATGCATCCATTTTTCTATGGTCTTCTTTATTCACTGTCCAACTTTAACATGCATATGAGATTATTGAAAATACCATGTCATGGCTTGGATCGGGCACAACTTAGTCCTCAAACTGATATCTTTGCTCTTGAACACTTTAAAGTGATCTTGTACAGCAGATTTGCTAATGCAGTATGTCATTTGATTTCTTGACTGCTGCTTCCATGAGTTTTGATGATTGATCTGAGAAAAATGAAGTCATTGGCAATTTTAATTGTTTCTCCATTTATATGGTTGTTGCTTATTGGTTCAGTGGTGAGGATTTATGTTCTTTACATTGAGGTACAACCCATACTGAAGGTTGAGAGGTATTTTAGGTTCTCTTCACTTTTAGCAAGCATGGTTGTGTCATGTGCATATTGCAGGTTGTTAATGAGTCTTCCTCCAATCCTAATGCCACATTTTTCTTCATATAATCCAGCTTCTCACATGATTTGCTCACAGCATATAGATTGCATAAGTATGGTGAAACAATACACACCTTTCCTAATTTTAAACCCTTCAGTATTCCCTTGTTCTGTTCGAATAACTGCCTTTTGGTCTATGTACAGATTCCTCATGAGTACTATTAAGTGTTCCAGAATACTGATTCTCTGCTATGTTGTTCATAGCTTGTCATGATCCACACAACTGAAAGCCTTTGAGTAGTCAATAAAGCACAGGTAAACATCTTTCTGGTATTCTCTGCTTTCAGCCACGATCCATCTGATGTCAGCAATGATATTCCTTGTTCCATGTCCTCTTCCAAATCCAGCTTGAACCTCTGGAAGTTCTCTGTCAATGTATGGGTACAACCATTTTAGAATTATCTTCAGCCAAATTCTACTTGCATGTGATATTAATAATATTGCCCTATGATTTCTACAATCTATTAGGTCACCTCTCTTTGGAATGGGCACATTCTCTTCTAGTCAGTTGGCCAGGTAGTTGTCTTCCAAATTTCTTGGTGTAGATGAGTGAGTGCTTCCAGGGCTACTTCAATTTGTTGAAAGATTTCAATTTGTGTTCCATCATTCCTGGAGCTTTGTTCTTTGTCAATTCACCTTAGACTTCTTCCTTCAGTAACATTAGCTCTTGATCATATGTTACCTCTTGACATGGTTCAACATCGAACTTTATTTTTGTTACAGTGACTGCATATTCCTTCTGTCTTCTTTTGATGTTTTCTGCATCATTTAATATTTTGCCCATAGAATACTTCAATTTTGCAAATTGAGGCTTGAATTTTTCTTCAGTTCCCACATCTTGAGAAATGTTGAGCATGTTCTTCCCTTTTGGTTTTCTAACTCCAAGACTTTGCACATTTTCTTAAAATTTTGACTTTGTCTTTTTGAGCTGACCTTTGAAATTTTCGATTTAGGTCTTTTACCTCTTCATTTCTTCCATTTGCTTTAGCATCTCCATGTTGGAGAGCAAGCTCAGAGTCTTCTGATATCCATTATGGTCTTTTTCTTCTTTCTTGTCATCTTAATGATCTTTTACTCTCTTCCCATATGATGTTCTTGATGTCATCTCACAATCTTTTGATCTTTTGTCTTTAGTGTCTAATGTATCAAATCTGTTCTTCAGATGTTCTCTAAACTAAGATGGGATATGCTCAAGGTCATATTTTGGCTCTTGTGAACTTGTTTTCATTTTCTTCAGCTTCAGCCTGAACTTGCATATGAGCAATTGGTGGTTTGTTCCACAGTCTGCCCCTAGCCTGTTTTTTTTTTGGCTTTTCCACCATCTCTTTCCACAGATGCAGTCAGTTTGATTTCTGTGCATTTTATCTGATGAGGTCCATGCGATAGATGTTTTTTATATTGTTTAAAAAAGTATTTGGAAATCAGTAAATCATTGGTCTTGAAAAATTCTACCATGTGATCTCCAGTACCTTTTTTATTACCAAGGCTACAGTTTCCAGGTACTGATCCTTCCTCTTTGTTTCCAATCTTTGCATTCCAATTGCTAGTAATAATCAATACATCTTGATTGCATGTTTGATCAATTTCAGACTGAATAACTTGGTAGAATTCTTCAATTTCATCATCACTGACTTTAGTGGTTGGTGCATAAATTTGAATTAATAGTGGTATTAACTTGTCTTCTTTGTTGTTGTTGTTATGTACCGTGGAGTCGGTTCTGACTCATAGCAATCCTGTATGGGGTTTCCAAGGATGTATGGGAGCAGAAAGACTCATCTTTCTCTCACGGAAGAGCTGGTAGTTTTGAACTGCTAACCGTGAGATTAGCAGCCTGATTCGTAACCACTACACTACCAGAGCTCTTTTGTCTTCCTTGTAGACCTATGGATATTTATCCTATTACGAACAACATTGTACCACTGAACAGATCTTGATATGTTCTGATCTACTGTTCTGATATGTAGAACAGATCTTGATATGTTCGTTTTGACGATGAATGTGATGCCGCCATTCCTCTTTAATTTGTCATTGTGAACAATGTGTTTATCGGATTCAAATTGGCCAATACCAGTCCATTTCAGCCCACTAATGCCTAGGCTATCAATGTTTATGCATTCATTTCATTTTTGACAATTTCCAATTTTCCTAGATTCATACTTTGTACATTCCATGTTCCAATTTTTAATGGCCGTTTACAGCTGTTTCTCTTCATTTTGAGTTGTGCCCCATTGGTAAATGAAGGTCCTGAAGGCTTTACTCCATTTACGTCATCGTAGTCAACTCTACTTTGAGGAGGCATTACTTCCCCAGTCTCATTTTGAGTGCCTTCCAACCTGAGGGGCTTATCTTCTAGCTCGATATTTGACAGTATTGATCTCAGGGCCTTTAAACATGCTAGGCATTCTTTAACTATCTGATGAATAAATGAATTAGCTTGACTTTAAATGGGTTTTAGACAACCCAAAGGAATTCAGTGTTGGGCAGTATACCAGTTGCCATGGGATCAACTCTGACTTGTGGCAACTTCATATGTGTCAGAGTAGAACAGTGCTCCATAGAGTTTTCAATGACCGGTTTTATCAGAATTAAACTGCTAAACTATTCTTCCAAGAAGATTCTGGGTGGATTTGAACCTCTAACTTCTTTGTTAGTTGTTGTTGTTGTTAGGTGCCATCGAGTTGGTACCGACGCATAGAGACCCTATGCACAACAGAACGAAACACTGCCCGGTCTTGGGCCAACCTCACAATTGTTGCCACATTTGAGCCCATTGATGTTGCCATTTTTCCAATCCATCTTGCTGGGGGTCTTCCTCTTTTTCTCTGGCCTTCCACCTTATCACACACTATATTTTTCTCCAGCGACTGGTCCCTCCTGACAATATGTCTGAAGTATAAGAGACGAAGTTTGGCCATCCTGGCCTCCAAGGAGCACTCTGGCTGTACTTCTTCCAACTCAGATCTGTTGGTTCTTTTGGCAGCCCATGGCACTTTCAATATTCTCCTCCAACACCATAACTCAAAAGCATCAATTCTTCTATGGTCTTCCATATTCACTATCCAGCTTTTGCATGAATATGAGGTTATTGAAAATACGATGGCTCAGTCAGGTGCAACTTAGTCCTCAAGCTGATATCTTTACTCTTCAACACTTTAAAAAGGTCTTGTGCAGCTGATTTGCCTAATACAATAAATCATTTGATATCTTGACTGCTGCTTCCATGAGTGTTGATAGTTGGTCCAAGAAGAATGAAGTCTTTGACAACTTCAATCTTTTCTTCATTGATAAGAATGTTGTT
>NW_006408912.1:1189193-1196454 GCF_000296735.1 Chrysochloris asiatica
TCAGCAGCCAAGCAAATTAAGTATTTATACTTTTCAGGGACTCCTCTTGAATAACAGCCCAATAATTATATTGTGTCTTTGTTTATTGTGTCTCTGTCTCACTAGATTTAAGGTAACACTGCCTTGAAAACTCTCTGAAGCAGTTCTACTTTGTCCACGTGGGATTATCACAATTGGAATCTAGTTGACCACAACTAATAGAGTGCTGGTGTGGTGCTGTAGCATCAGCACTGGACTGCTAACCACAAGGTCATTGGTTCAAACCCACCATCCAGTTCTTTGGAAACCCTATACAGGGTCGCTATAAGTCAAAACTGACTCAATGGCACTTAACAATAATGATGACAGTAAGAATCAAGCTACCACTGAAACAAACCAGTAGTTGCCATTTCAAAGCTAGTTGAAACGCTGAACTGCTATTATTATAAGATTATTCAGTTCAATTGCTAAAAAAACAGAAATACGTCTATTTCCATTTGTGAAAAGAGTCCTATATACAAGGAGTCAAGAGATGAGGCAGTTTTTCCGAGGGGGTAAGCCACAGGATGGTAATCAGATATGATTCATTTTGAACTCTGCAACTTATTAACTGTGCACTTCACATACTTAAGCCTCAGTTTCCCAATCTGTCAAGCGAACATAATCCCACCTATTTCATAAGGCTATTAGAGGGTCAAATACTATAATACAGTTGGGATGACTGACACAGAGAACGCTAGCTACTCTTCCTGTCACAGACATTCTGGATCTGTCAGTAATGAGGCAGAGCTTCTAGGCTTGGCCTTTCTTTCTGTAACATGGGAATGAAGTCATTTGCCCTACTTTGAATGAAAGCTAGAGATGAAATGATAGCACGCCTTTTGAAATACTGTAAGAGTTAAAAAGCCTAGTCCATAAACAAGTCATTCATTGTGGCAGATGAAATATTCAATGTATGAATTATTCACAGCACTGGCTTACAGTCCTTCTTCTTGAAGTTTTGACCATTTCATTACTTGTTAGTACTTGATTCATAACTTAGCTCCCTTCCCACCAAGACCTATCTAACTTAACTGGTGAATCTAACTCAGTGTTATAATAACATGATTAGCCCCCCTGTGAATTGCTTTTTATAAACAAATACTGATATTAGTTTACTTTCCCATTTGAGAAGCTCTCAGCCTATATTTCCCCATTTGCTATGGTTTTAGAAAGGCAGAAAGTGACCCAGAAGGAACCCCTGTTCCATGGCTGGTAACAGCTCTGAGACTTCAACTCTTCAGCAGGCTCTCGGCCTTGAATTTCTTTCTACATGAAATGTTTTTTTCCTTATAAAAATGTCCTGTGCTTAAATCACCCTGATTTGGGGGAAATATTGCATTTTTAAAATAAATAAATACAAAATGATTCTTTGCTCTACAATGACGTCATGGATTAGAGTAGTCTCAAAATCTTCAATCGTAATGTCTTACAAATCTATAAACATTATTTCTTTGCAGTACTTAGAATATATTACTATAATACGCTGTAAGTATCAAACTATAGATTACCCTCTGTTGAATGTTTTAGACATTTTAAGAAATGGCAATTTGCCAACGCCCCAAGGTAAAGTAGCTCAGTTGAAAGAACTGTAGCTTTATGGTTTTATAGGCCAAGGTCTAATTTCAGCTCCACTTGGCACTATGGGATAAAGCACTGGACTACAAGGTAGGTTTGAACCACACCACAAGGTTGGCGATTCAAATTCACCAGCCACTCCTCAGAAACCCTATTAAGGGTCGCTAAGGAGCTCTGGTAGCATAGTAGTTACGAGTTGGGCTGCAAACCTCAAGGTCAGCAGTTCGAAACTACCAGCTGTTCCACGGGAGAAAGATGAGGCTTTCTGCTCCCGTAAAGATTTACAGCCTCGGAAGCTCAGTACAGGGTTGCTATGAGTCAGAACCAACTCCACAGCACATAACCACCACCACGTGTCAGAACCAATTCAACAAGCACATGACCACAACACCACCACCTAGCTCTGTAGGATAAGCACTGGACTTCAAACCACATGATCAACAGTTTGAGCTCACCAGACACTCCTTGAAAGGAAGATGAAGCTTTATATTCCCACAAAGATTAATAGCTTCAGAAACCATATACAGGGTCACTATGAGTCCACACTAACTCAAAGGCACTTAATAACAACCACCACCACCTAGTGTGGGGAGTCCTGGTCTGGCCCTGTCAGCTAAGTACTGGACTGCTAAACCAAAGGTTGGTAGTTTAAGCCCACCAGCTGCTCCTCAGAAATCCTATGCAGGGTGGCTCTGAGTTGGAACCAACTCGAGGGCATTTAACAAAAACCTACTAGCTATGTGACCCAGGCAAACTAAACTAAACTCTGTATAACCTGGGGTCCACATGGGAAATGGAGATGACGATACTGTTCTCGTAGGTTGTTGTGATGATTAAATGAACAGGCAAAGACACCTAGGAAATGGCTGGTACCTATAGCCTTTGTAAATGTTAGATTTCTGTTCATCTAAGACTGAGAACTTAAAAAAGTTTGACTTCATCTTGCGAATGTGAAAATATACTAGGGCGGTTTCTCTATTTATACCCAAAGTTAGGACAATGCAACATAGCATAAAAGATGGTGTTATTTTATCAAAGTCTGAGCCTTCTTTTCCTGGGGCTACGTTTATCTCTTCTAGTAACCAGGTGTCTTTCTTTCTTGAAAGGTTTCTTTGCCATACTCACACCAACTCTTGGCTTTTTAAATTCCTTTCCAGCACTTGAATTTCTCTCATTTCTTCCTACGGTTCCTTAATTCATCTTTTATATAAAAGATAAGATTGTTAATCTAACTCAGTCTACCATATTTGTAAAAAATATTCATAATGAAAGGAAGTTTAAGTTCCTTTCTTAAGTTTCTTCTTAAGTGAAACCCATAAAGTTACTCCTGTGTGGTCTTGAAGGGATACTTGTGAAGGTGAGAGAAGGTTTCTACTATTTAGTAAGGCAGATTGGCTGGACCAATTGAGATGAACCACAGCATCACAAAAGCCCTGGCCAGGTAGCTCTTGTGTCCAGCCCACAGAATCAAGGCACTTTGATGTAGCCCCTGGTTTTTCATTATTAGATCGGTCAAGTCAGCTCCAATAATAAGAAAATAAAAGATCTCCATATTGATTTGATAACGAGTTTGGAGAATTTCATGGCAAGACCTTCTCTAATTGATTGTGACTCTTAAGAAATCAATTTTCAAGACATAAAAAAGTGTTCTTCCAAATATGGAAGTGCTGATTATGACTGGCAATCTTTTTGATTTTCATCACTTGTAAAAACATGCCATACACTCTTCTGAAATCCAACATCAATTTGACTGAGATTCTACTTTTTCTTTTTTTTCAGGCAGATAAAAATGTGTTGCTTTTCTTTAAAAACCTCATTAAGTCTTGATTAGTTTACAAGAACATGAGTCTTCAGGTATCAGGCTGATTGGTGAGATGTGAAAGATAACATTTCATAGGTTGTGTTTTGTGGAATTCAACTTAACATTATTCTTTAGATGATGAAACCATTTAGAAAAAGATTCTCTTACCAATCTTAATTGCTACAAACACAATTGCACCTCAGTATATATCAGTACAATATTAGTTATCATCATCTTAAATTCCTTCAAGCTGTAACTCATTATAAACTCTGAGTCCATCAAAGCTGGTGACAGAAGAAATCAAGGACCCACATGACCAGTGATGAAGTTAGAAAAGAAAAGAAAAAACCCAGGGTAAAGGAAATACATTTTTTAAGCAATAAAAATAGTATGGACTAAATACATTGAAACACATAAAAGCAGGAATCTGTGTAAGGCAAAACTTGTCAGGGAAGAAAAATAAAAACATTTTCCACTAATAAAGGGAATAGAAGCATAGTTAGACTGCCCATTATCCAAGGTGGAAACCTTGCAAGACCTGGAAAGCATAGCTGTCCTGTATAGTTCTGGCTCTCACAGGTTTCATTATAATTTAGTTAAGGTACATTTTGCAAAAGTAAATCTAGTTTCTGATTATGTTAAAAACCAGTTAGATCATGGATATAGCATTGTGCCTTCTAAGACTGTGTGGGTGGCATTTAAGAGGTCATGAAATTTTAGAAATGTTTTTCAAGCTGCTTACAATGGCCCTTGGAATTCTTTAGGGGTCACATACTATGTGGTTCCCCGAGGCTAATCTATTTGTTGGAAAGTTTTAAGTTCCAAAGAAAGCATTAGTTCAGCCATTCTATAAAAACAGCAGCAACAGAAATCTATTAAGCCAAGAGAAAGAAGTGTGAGTAAAATAAGTTTGACTCACATTTCTTGACTCTAACAATGGTATTTCACTTATTGGTGGCGATCTTTATCAATTAAAAATGTTGGGAGAGTGATTTACGTTCTCTAAGGTAAAGAAGACTAAGAAGGAGTGTCCCATTGCTCTGTGGTAGGACTAAATGAAATACTGTGTGTTCAAGTACTCAGCACTGGACACGCTGAATACACAACAATCCAGGGGTTTGACTAGTAACATGTACTGTTACAACTAAAAAGGATCATTCAGCTAGAAAACAGTTTTTATTTCTAAGAGTAAGCTTGAGTCTCTAGAAATATTAGCATCACCAGTAAGATGTGAGAAAATAGAAACATATAAAAGTTCCCCACTGGCAACTTTATACATATAGAGTATTTTTCTGCAAGTTTATACATATAGTCAAGTCGTTTTCCCTTCCTCAAATTACTCAGGGGTTCAAGACAAGTAATATAAGCATCTAAAAAATATGCCTTAAATTTATATCAGTTTATATGACCATACATTTTCATAAAGACAAATGATCATTCCTTCCAGGTGATAGAAAATCAGCTGGATTTAAATCAAACTCAACCCCAGAACAAACCCAGGCATTCTGGGTGGTGTACTGCACATTAATGGCCACCTGCAAACCATCAGGTACCCTCAGGATCAAATAGAGTACCAAGAACCTTGCCAATGAACATCTCACAACCCTAGGCTTTAGAACATTCATATGCGTTTGGACTATGTTTCCAGTTTGCTGGAAGTAGACTCATTTTCACTCACACATTACGGTTCCCACTTTAGCATTTCCCCTTCTCATACCCAGAGTAGACAAACTTTTGACATAGTTTATGAGTTAACAGTCTGCACAGGGTTTGGATTCACTGAGACCAAGGGAGGAATGATGTAACACATTTTCCAACAGAAGATATACTCACTGAGGCAATGAGCAAACAAACTGCTGGCAAAGCCAACCGAAATTCTAAAGGCCATCAAAACAACACTAAAAAAACAAAACAAAATGTTTCTTCAACCAGATTCTAAAGTTCCCGGGTTCCAGCAAGGCTGACATGGAGTCCAGTTTACCGGAGTTAATCTGGTTAATGCTTCGTTCTAAGATGTGGAGTTTATTAAGACTCTGACCTACCATCACTGCTTCCCCTGAGGACTACATCTGGGGAAGGTGTCTGCCGGGAACGGGAGCCAAAGGAATCTAGGCTGTCGAAGGAATCATCTCTGCCATGCCGCGGAGGGGAGAGGGAGTCGCTGCGCTCGGAATCCCAGCAGTCGATGTAGCCACTGTCTCGGATGCTACGCTTAGGACTCTCTGTATCTTCAGTCTCCTGCCCAAAAATAAAACGAAAGGATTAGACAATACTGCAATAGATGTAGGGCCTACATAGCATCAGGTACTGTGGTTCCCCTCCAATCCTGCATATCACATCTGTATGGAAAAGTTACGGCTGCCAGTTAGAGGATTGATAATCATCTACAAGCCATAGCTCCCCATGAGAAAATCACACATGCCATCTCCAAAGAAAATATCCAACTGACACCCAACAATGTACAAATTTTTAAAAGCAGAGGGATTATTAATAAACAATGACAACATTTGGATTCAACGACACATGAGAAACACAAATGAAAAACTAAAACCTTAACCTTGACCCGTCTTTTGGAATCCATAACTGCATGTCTGTACTGGGAACGGACCCCTAGTTGAGCTGCACAACTGCTCCTGTCTGTGTTATCTGGTAAATGCACGCTGTATTGGTTTGTGCAGCAGAATTAGTTCTGTAAAATCCTGGAGCAACGTGCTTCCATCTCCTCCTGCTACCTTGAAGGGAAATTCCTGCTCTGAAAGGAAGCTGTCTTTCTGAGGCAAAAAAATTAAAAAAAAAAAAAAAAGCAATGAAAAAATATGCAAAATGCTTTTCCTGATGCCTCAGAAGAATCCAGGCATGCTCTCTGCTCTCGGCCAGCTCTTGGCGCTGAGGGAGCTGAAAGCACTTGTGGCTGACCCACATGTTCAGCGCACTGAGAACAATGGCCGTCTTTGACAGCCTGTGATTATAAATTCTTTCCAGTACAAGCAGCACATACTACAACACTGAAACTCCAGCAGAAGAAAGGTCAGTGTAAGCCATCCTCACTCTCGTATAATAATAAAAGCCTTATTCCCACCAGTGTCTTAGCATTAATTACACTCATCCGGGCTGAGGAAAACAAAAATAACTCTGGTCACTCAAAGATAAATCTCACTTTAATCTCTCCCAGACTGTCACTTAAATTCAGGACTAGGGATGATATTGGCAGAGGACTATGTTCTCATGTGAAAGGACTGGAACATCAAACTGTGAATTTCCCGGGATGCTCAGGATTGTCTCTTTCACCTTTCCAATAGAAAAAAAAAAGGAAGAAAGATTTTCCGTTATCAGAATTTTTGAGAACTGTTCTAAACCATTCTGGAGCCAACATCACTGCAGGAAGCACCCTTGTGGGCTACTACTATCAATTAGGATACAGCACTGGATCCCAGGGTCTGTATGAACCACAAGGTTGGATGTTCAAACTCACCAGTCACTATCTGGAAACACTATACAGGGTTGCTATCAGTTGGGACCAACTTGAAGGCACTTAACAACAATGATCATCAATTATATCCCCATCCCCTGACACACTCCCCAAAGGGAGGGCCTGGGGAAGGAGTGGGTGGGAGGAAAATGCAGGGCTGGGTGCTAGCACCCTGTAGCCTCCAAACAGAGAGCTTGACTGGGGCCTAGGAAGACTGGGTCATCACAAGAGCACAGAGAGCTTGACTGGGGCCCAGCAAGACTAGGTCATCACAAGTGCACAGAGAGCTTGACTGGGGCCCAGCAAGACTAGGTCATCACAAGTGCACAGAGAGCTTGACTGGGGCCCAGGAAGACTAGGTCATCACAAGAGCACAGAGAGAGCTTGACTGGGGC
>NW_006408912.1:1196554-1211904 GCF_000296735.1 Chrysochloris asiatica
AGAGAGCTTGACTGGGGCCCAGGAAGACTAGGTCATCACAAGAGCACAGAGAGAGCTTGACTGGGGCTCAGGAAGACTAGGTCATCACAAGAGCACAGCTGCCACCACCTCCTAGAGACAGGCAGACATTCCAGTTATGGAAACTAAGGTAGGTCAAAAGTTAACCAGAGCTTCAACTCAAGTCAGAATTGACTAAAAAGGAAGAATGCATGACTTACTGAAAAGTATGGGTCTAAACTGGATAGGATTTCTCACTTAGTTTCTTTGGAAATGCAAGTAATTATCTTGGGTAATTTATCTACTGAGAATGGGCTATCAGCCTGAAAAATGAAGGTCATTTTTATTAAGCACCATGAGAGGGCTTCATAAAGTTCATGAAAAAATTCCACGACCTTTCAATTAAATGTTTTTCCACAGACATTTTTTGAAGCCCCCTTGTATGTGTCTGGGGCTGTACTAGATTTTGTTTTTTCTTTTGTATGTTATATTACTTTATCCTCATAACCCCCCCCCAAAATATGGTTATTAATATCCCCATTTTTTATGGATGAGAAAAATGAGTTTCAGAGAGGTTAAGTCATTTGACTGAGGAGGGCACACCGTGGCGAAGTTGGGCTTTTGTATCCAGCCCTAAAACTGTAAAACCTGAAGACATTTGATCATCTTTGGTACAATGACAGCTGCCCCCATCAGCACCACCTGCTCTATGACTAGGCACAGGCTTTCTTCTTACTGTGCGGATGATGGTAACCTGGCTAAGCCTAGATCATCAAGCTATATCTATATATTACAATATCTAATATATTGCATAAGAAACACAGTTCAGGGTAATGGTTATGAACATGGTCTCCAAAGCCAGACTGACAGGGTTGAAATCCTGGCTTTCAGTTGTGTGACTTCAGGCAAGTTATTTCAACTCTCAAGCCTTAGTTTTTTTCATCAGTAAAATGGACTGATGATAGTATCTATCTCACAGAATTTCTGGGAAGGCTAAATGTATTATTATAAATAAAACATTAAAAAAAAAATGCCTGATGCATAACAAATCAAATCCAAACCCATCGCCAGCTAGTAGATTCCAACTCAACAGTTCTGTAGGGCGGAGTAGAACTGCCCCATAGGTTTCCCAAGGCTTCAGTCTTTACGAGACCACACTGCCACATCTTTCTCCTGTACAGTGGCTAGTAGCTTTGAAATGCTGACCTTTTGGTTACCAGCAGAGTGCTTAACCACTGTGCTACCAGTGTGTCTTGTGATGCATGATGTTGTTGTTGTGCCATCAAGTTAGTTCTGACCCATAGCAACCCTGTATAAGGTTTCCGAGGAGTGGCTGGTGAGCTTGAACCGCTGACCTTGAGGTTCAAAGTGACCTTGGGCTCCAGCACATTAACCCAGACACCACACCCACCAGGACTCCCTGATGCATGATTAGGTATTCTAAAAGTGCCAGTTATACAGACAATGACTTGTTGTTAAGTGCCTTCAAGTCAGTTCTGACCCATAGCAATGCTGTATAGGGTTTCCAAGGAGCAGCTGGTGAGCTTGAACCACTGACCTTATGGTTCAAACTGACATTGCAATCCAGAGCATTAGCCCACAGCACCATACCAGAACCCATATTTATTCAGGTATGTAAATGACAACATACAAATCATAAAAATTCTATAATTAAGGTTAAGGACACAGCCTTATAGACACACTGATATTCTTTTACTTCTTCCCCATTGATGTCACCAGATCTCTAGGGTCAAGCCTTGGTGTGATGCTGTGGGATAAGCACTGAACTGATAGCCACAAGGTCAACAGTCCAAATCCATCAGCCATTCTTGGAAACCCTATACAGAGTTACTGTGGATCTGAACTCACTAGACAACACTTAACAACATCTCTAGGATTACTATGGGTTGAATCACCAGTATCATGAGAGCTGAACTGCTGATCACATCAAGAATGATCACAACTACAAGGATTTTCAAGAAAGTGCTAGAAAGTCCCCCAACGGCCACATGTCTTCCTGATTCCCACCATAGAAACCACAGGAGAATGGGAAGGAAAAAAGGCTACATGTTTCCTGGAATCTCTGCTATTACCTCACAGCCAATCATGAGGAAGAGAAACAGAAAGGCCAAAATGTTCACCACAGTACAGAAAGCCAAGAATAAAGTCTTGGATCAAGTACGAGAGCCAGAAGCTGACCCATGCAGCCAGTTTGAAAAGTGAAAACAAGGCTACCCATCGCCATTCTTGGCCATGCTCATCCCGAAGGAACTTTAGGGGGAAGTGGGAGGCCAGCCCTTTAGTCAGAGATAAAGGTGGAGACTTCAGTTTGGCATGTGATTTATGGGCTTCCATGGAGTCCTGGTGTGGCGCTGCAGGCTAATGCGTCAGACTGCAAAGTCGTTTGGACTGCAAGTTTGGTGGTTCAAGCTCATCAGCTGCTTCTTGGAAACCCTATACAGGGTCGCTATGGGTTGGAACTGACTCGATGGCACTTAACAACAACATAAACTCCTGGTGTGGCACTGCAGGATCAGAACTTGACTGTGAACCACAAAGTTAGCAGTTCAAACTCACCAGCTACTCCTTGGAAACCCTATAAAAGGTCGCTGTGAGTCAAAATTGACCAGACAGCACTTAGTAACAACATAAACTCACCACACTTTGTTTCAGTGTGGAACTGTAGGATAAGCATTGGTCTGCTAACTGCAAGGTTGGTGGTTCAAACCCACCAGCTGCTCCTTGGAAATCCTATACAGGGTCGGCTATAGGTCACAACAGACTCAACAAAACAACAACTTTAAAAGGGAAAGGTCAAATATAAAAACCAACACAAAGACTATTAAGAAAAAGAAAAACAGTTGTTGAATTTATTCGGACTCATTAAAAGATCGCTGACCCTACTAGTGTCAGAGCACAACTGTACTCCATGGGGCTTTTAATGGCTGATATTTTGGAAGTAGATTGCCAGGTCTTTCTTGCAAGGCATCACTGGGTAAGCCCAAACTACCAAACTTTTGGTTACTAGCCAAGCATTTAACCATTTTTTACCACGCAGGAACACTATAACACAAAGGCTAATGCAGACTGATTTCTCCTTTCCTGGAGTCGAATAATCCAGTCTATTCTTTTCATCAAGGAGCTCTGGTAGCATAGTGGTTACGAATCAGGCTGCGAACCTCAAGGTCAGCAGTTCGAAACTACCAGCTGTTCCGTGGGAGAAAAGATGAGGCTTTCTGCTCCGGTAAAGATTTATAGCCTCGGAAACCTGGTACAGGGTCACTATGAGTCAGAACCGACTCCACGGCACATAACAACAACAACAACAACAACAAAGATTTACAGCCTTGGAAACCCAGTACAGGGTCGCTATGAGTCGGAATCAACTTCATGGCACATAACCACCACCACCACCAGGAGCCCAGCAGTTTTCTGTCTTCAACAGAGTGCTCCAGGGAAGGGAGAAAAACCTCCAATCAGTGCATGAATTCTTCTAGTCAAAGTACGTTCATAAGATTAGGAACCAGCTCCCTTAAATTTTGGATGATTTCACTTATCAGCTCTCTCTTTGTCCTCCTTTTGTCAGATACATTGCTTTACTTGTTGCTTTCTTTGTGATTTATATGGTAGTTCAACTTTTTCAGAATGCTTTAGAAACCAGCTGCTGTCGATCTAACTCACAATGATTCCATGTGAATCAAAGCAGCATTATGCTCCACAGTGTTCTCAACTGCGGAGTTTTGGGGAAGTAGATGGCTAGGTCTTTGTGTGGATATAAATCTCCATCCTTTTGGTTAGCAAGTGAGAACATTAACAATTTGCAACACCGAGGGACTCCCTAGAGTGCTTTGTTGTTTGTTGTTAGTAAGTGCGTCAGAGTTGATTCAGACTCACAGAGATCATGTATAGGATTTATGAGGAGCAGCTGGTGAGTTTGAATTCCCGATCTTGTGGTTAGCAGTCGAGTGCTTGTCCTACAGTGAGGGCTTTAGAATTCTACTTTTCAATCCTCATCACCAATCTCATCACCCACTACATTGGTAGTAGCAGCTACTTATTGCACAGATACTTACTGAGCACTTTCTATGTGCCAGGCGCTGTTATAATGCTGAGGATACATTAAACAAAACTGACAAATATTTTGTCCTAGTCTTGAGTCAGTTCTGACTCACAGCAACCTTATGTACAACAGCACAAAACACTGCCTGGTCTGCACCAACCTCACAATTGTTGCTACAGTTGCTATCACTGTGCCAATCCATCTTACTAGGGGTCTTCTTCATGTTCACTAACCCTCCACTTTACCAAGCAAGATGGCCTTCTCCAGGGACTGGTCCCTCTTGATAATATGTCCAAAGTATGAGAGATGAAGTCTGGACATCCTGTCTCCTAAGGAGCATTCTGGCTGTGCTTCTTCCAGCACAGACTTGTGTGTTATTTTGGCAGCCCATGGCACTTTCAGTATTCTCCTCCGACACCATAACTCAAATGCATCAATTCTTCTATGGTCTTCCTTATTCACTGTCCAGCTTTCGCATGCATATGAGGCTATTGAAAATACCATGGCTTGGATCAGGCACAGTTTAGTCCTCAAACTGACATCTTTGCTGTTCAATACTTTAAAGAGGTTGAGTGCAGCAGATTTGCTTATGCAATACGTTGTTTATTTCTTGATTGCTGTTCCCATTCATGTTGATGGTGGATCCTTTACTAAAGAAAGTATTTCAATTTCAAATTTATTTCAGCCTGTAGCTGTCCAATAGAGATTCTAGTTGTCTATCTATATCTGTTCTACATTTTGTCTCTAGTAAACTATTCATAATTTTTGCTGGAATAAAGTCTACTTTTCCCAAACCTGTGGGTTAAGCTTTAGGCTGCTAACTACAAGATCAGCAGTTTTAACTAACCAGCTACTTTGTAGGAGAAAGCTATGTCTATTCCCATAAAGATTGGAAACCCCAAGGAGTTCTCCTCGGTCCTACAGAGTTGCTATGGGTTAGACTCAACTTGATGGCAGTAGATTTGGTTTGTTTTGGTTGGTCCTTGAAGGTAGGAGCGGCTATGTGACCTCAGTTCAGTTAATGGGATGCAAGCAGAGGTATGGTGTCTGACCAGCTAGAATTATGATTAAAGCAAGACATAGATCCTTTCTCACCCCCATTCCTTCTTTCCTCTGACTCAAATGTGAAGGTAATGAATAAAAGTTGAGAAGGCATCTTAGACAAGAAGGCAAACTGTCATAGGATGAGGATGATAGAGCAAAAAGACAGAAGAAGCTTGGGCCCCCAATGATCATGGAACCCCATGATTAATTTTTTGTTACTATTAAGTGCCATCGAGTTGGTTCCAACTCATAGCAACCTTATAGAGGGTTCCCAAGGAGCAGCTGGTGGGTTTGAACCACCAACCTTGCAGTTAGTAGTCCAGTGCTTATCTTACACTGCCAAACCAGAATTCCTGTGAGGAACAGCATCTAAATAGTCTCAAAAAGACATCCTAAATCTATAATAACAATAAATATTTGACTTCACAAATTCAGACTGAAAATTCCTTTTATACCTTCATGAAGAACAGAGCTTGATGGAAAATTAAAGAACAAGTAAAAGTTGACACCAAGAAAACAATGTGCTATGGTTAATTGTCAGGGTGTGTTTATTTTATTTTGTAAGGAATTTATCTTTAAATACTTTGCTTATATGCATTATAACCAATCGAAAGCTTTGTACATTTATAAATATATGTGCCTTCTAGAATGGCTCTTGCCAAATGTGGAGAACTATTAAAGGACTATTCATTTGTAGGGAAAAACCAAAAAAAATAATTATTAGAAAGCCGGAGCAAAATCTTGCCCTCAGTCTTAAAAGGAAAAGAGTAAAACACTGACTGTCTCTCATGAGGCATCCCTAGTTGACGTATTCTGCATGTTAGAGTTGGGAAGACGCTCACTCAAGCTGTTGACCATTGCTGTGGAATCAATTCGGACTCACAGTGACCATAGAGGACAGAGCAGAACGGCTCTGATGGTTTCCAAGGCTGCCAGTCTTCTGGAAGCCAACTGCCACATCGTTCTCCCATGGAGCTGGGGGTGTGAACAGCCAACAGATTTGGGGAGTAACAGCCAAGCACTTAACCACTGTGCCAGCAGGGATCCTTGAGAAAGCGCAAGACCTTAAATCTTTGTCCTACAATATAGGCCTGGTCCAAAACACATGAGTGCTACTGATTACAAATCAGTCTTACTTCCTTAAGCTGGTAGACTGGACTTCTGGATAATACTAAAGACTAGTACTTTGTATTAGTACTAGTATACGGAGCTCTGGTAGAGTAGTGGTTATGAATCGAGCTGCTAATCTCATGGTCAGCAGTTTAAAACTACCAGCTGATCCATGGGAGAAAGATGAGGCTTTCTGCTCCCATAAAGATTTACAGCCTCAGAGACCCTGGACAGGGTTGCTATGAGTCAGAACCAACTCCAAGGTACATAACAACAACAACAGTACTTTATATAGAAGCCCTGGTGGTACAATGGTTTACTACTTGCTTGCTAACCAGAAGGCTGATGGTTAGAGCAAATCCAAATGCTCTGTGGGAAAAAGACCTGGTCATAAGATTGTTGTTGTTAAGTGCCCTTGAGTCGGTCCTGACTCATAGTGACCCTATTCTAGAAAACTCTGTGGGGTTATCCTACTCTGTCACATGCACACTGTCGCTATGACTCGAAATCCATTCAACAGCACCTAACAAAAACAGCAGTACTCAGTTAATACATGCTGTTGTTGTTAAATGCTGTTGAGTTAATTGGTTTCGCCTCATAGCAACCCAGTATAGAGTTTCCAAGGGGCACCTGGTGGGTTTGAACTGTCGACCTTGTGGTTCACAGTCCAGTGCTGATCCTACAGTGCTCCATTAGACGTTACCTTAAAAAGGTTTACACAGCAGGTACACACAACATTCTACATATCTTCCGCAAATTCCTACTTTGCCCATAAACAACATAAGTCAATTAAGTTGTAAAAAATGCTTTCAAAATCACATGCTATTAAGTAAAATGGTGATACAAAACATACCCTAGAGAATGTTTCTAATTCATTAGAGTTTGTCCAAGTAGGGTGCTCACACAAGAACTTGGTTGACATTATTTATCCACACCAAGACTCAGATGGGTGAGTAAAATGACCTTCAGGATGTAAGTGTGGAGCGTGTCTTCATTTGGGATAACACAGCATTGTTTTCTTCAGGCTTTAGTCCACAAGAAAACAGCATTTAGCTCTTTGTTATTCACATCCCTATTCTGACAGATTTGATTTTCTCTTTGGAAGTTTAAATTGGATCAAACTCAGACCTCCTGTTCTTTGAAGGACATAAATTTGGGTTGAGGCGAAAATGTTATTGAAAAGACAACTGACACATAGTGACCCCATGTCAGAAAATAGAACAATTCCATTGTGTTTTCTTGGCTGTAATTTTAATGGGAGCAGATCATCAGGTCTTTCTCCCACTGAGCTGATGAGTGGGTTTGAACTGCCAACTTTTCAGTTATCAGCCAAGCACTTAACCATGTGTGCCAGTAGATTAGTTGTTGCTTTTGTTAAGTGCCACCAAGTTGGTTCCAATCCATAGCAACCTTGTATAGAATTTTTTTATTTTAACCTTGTATAGGATTTTTGAGGAGTGACTTGTGTTTGAACCACCAATTTTGTGGCTAATAATCCAGTGTGGTGCTGTGGGTTCATTTGCCAGACTGCAAAGCCATTTGAACTGCAAGTTCGGAGGTTCAAGCTCACCAGCTGCTCCTCGGAAACCCTATGCAGGGTCGCTATGGGTGCGAATCGACTCGATGGCATTTGACAACAACAACAACAATCCAGTACTTACCCTGCAGTGCCACACTGTACCAGGGGTACTGATCTTGAAAAAGAAGCAAACTGCTTTCCAGCTCTGTCTACAGCTCATGGGATAAAGAAGAAAATCCACATTACCTTTCGCAGCTGAGCCAGCAATCCTTCAAATTCCTTCAGGTTCAGTGTAGTTCCACTATAGGATGTACAGCTATTTGCTGCTTTTCCCAGCCAGTAAATGGTAACTAATACCTGTGGAAAAAACCATGCACAAGAGCAGAAAATTTTTTTCTCAATAATTACCTTTCAACTAAGGAATTAGCGTTTCACCAACAGCAAAGAATTCCAACACTGATGTATAAAACCACCACCCATGAGGTATCCATTAAATCATTTTAATAAGAACCCATTGCCATGTCAGTTGGCATAAATATGATTCCATGGCTAAAATAAGACTCCAATTTTAAGGAGAAATTAGGTTGTAAAAACGTGATCTGAAGATGATGGCAAATCCTCCAACATTATTTTCATGTAACGAGGTTTCACAATTAACACCAAAATATTTCAGAAGTTCTTTGGAGTCTTTACCAGTATGAGCAATTAATTAGAAAGACGATTCTTTTTGAGATAGTAGATGGAAGGTCTACAGTTTCTACTTGTGGGCACAGAAAGTTTTGCTAAAACTGAAAGCAAAAATTCCAAAGGAGTGATAAAGATTCATGATTGGTTCTAAGCACACACAACAACATCCAATTAAAATCAAAAGAAAGTAATGTAATGAAGAATACTATCTGCAGATACCTAGCTTTGAGATATAGTTAAAAAACAAGAACCAGTTGTTTTATAGTTCCACAAAGACTCCTGGCAACCCCATGTGTGTCAAAGTCAAACTGTGCTCCATAGCATTTTTAATGGCCAATTTTTCAGAAGTAGGATGTCAGCCTTTTCTTCTGAAGCACACCTGGGTGGGTGTAAACCTTCAGCCTTTCAGCTAACAGCAAAGTGTGTTAACTATCTGTACCGCACATGGGATGCAAGCTCCCATTAATTTGAGATGGGAAATTTTCAAGCTTTGAAAAGGTTATTGTTTGTTGTTGGTGTGTGTTGTTGAGTCAATTTTGACTGAGAATGGTCCAGTAGAGGGTTTCTGAGGCTGTACATTTTTACAGGAGCAGAAAACCTCATCTTTCTCCTACGGAATGGCTGGTGGATTCAAACTGCTGACCTTGTAGTTAGCAACCCAATGCATAACCCACTAAGCTGCCTGTTAACCATCCTTAGATGTTTACGAATGAATAGTCCATAGTTGCGATTGTTACAATTGCAAAGGTAGAAGTTTGTAACATAAAAGGAGTAGTAGTTAATTTTACCTTCCAGGATCAGAGGACCATCAAGGGAGAAGAGCATTCACAGAATGTGGGACCCTATTCAGAGAAGCAGCGACACCAGAGATGGAGACAGAGATGGGGACATGGAGAGAGGAAGCAGCTGAGGACTCTACACTCATGGAAAGAGAAAGGCTGTGTGCTGGTGACCAGGAGGCAGACTTGCAGAATGTGCCCTTTGGTGGCTTAAATGATTATATATTCCTGAGTGTTTTAGTGTACATTGAAAAAAGTAAAAAAATAAATAAATAAATAACAGAGGGAACAGAAGCAAGTACTATTGAATGATGATGTATAAAGGGGATTGTGATCATTGCAATGAAATGAAACAGAATAGAATGAGTGTAAAACCAATGTTCTCCCATGTGAACTATTACTCAATTCACAATAAAAACTTAAAAAAAAAAAAAAAAGAATGATTAGTCCATGGTCTAAAGCTACATCCTATTAATTTTGTTCTGTTTTTCCAAAGAAAATAGTTCATAAAAGCAAATATCCTTTACACCAAATTTACCATATAATCCAGAAGGATATGTACCTTACAATTGAATTACAGCAGTCTGAACTCTATATAAAAGCTAAGGATATGATTTTATTTTTACATTTGGTCTTATTATTCCAATGAGCTGGAAAGTACTTGTTCCTTTCACTTGCAAAGCAAGCAAATACTTTGGACAACATGATATGTCCAGATGGCAAGAGGTCCAAAGTATTGTTATGTGTGCCAATGCTATGATGTGATTTGATTTTCTACCTTGGTGGGAATTTTTTCTTTCATACATCCTTCAAAATGTCCAGAACACACATGATGCCTAATTCTAGGCCATTAATAAGGACTCTAAAACAACTCCTGTGCACTAAGGGTATGAGGCTGTCTGAAGGGATAAGGGAAGAAAGGAAGAAAGAACTGCACCCATTTTCAGATGATGTGCTTTCTGATTTGTTTAAAACTTTATAATGAAAAAGTTTTAGAAAGGAAGATAAAGTAGTTGAAAAGAGAATGTCAACCAAGTGTAATGTTATTATTGTTGTTAAGAGCCATCAAATCAGTTCTGACCCACAGCGACCCTGTATAGGGTCTCAGAGGAGCAGCTAGTGAGCTTGAATTGCCAACCTTGCAGTTCAAACAGCTTTGTAGTCTGGCGCATTAACCCACAGCACCACACCAGGACTCTGAATCAAGTGTAATAGCACTTTGGAAATAATCCTAGCAACAAAACAGAAGTCACTGTCAACATACTTGTGTTTTGAAAATTAGATCAAACTACAAAGAGCTGATTTGGGATAGATGACTGGGACCTCTTAAAAATTAGGCACTTGTCCTGGTATGGTGTGGTGGGTTAATGCACTGGGCTGCAAAGTTGGTTGGAACCCTAAGGTCGATGGTTCAGGTTCACCAGCTGTTCCTCGGAAACCCCACACAGGTTAGCTATGGGTCGGAACTGACTCGATGGCACTTCACAACAACAATGTACATCAAAAGATTTCACCAAAAGAGTAAAAAGGGAGCCCACAGATTGGGAAATTTTTTTTGGCAACAACATACCAGAAAAGAAACTAATCTTTAAAATTTATGAAAAACTGTAACATCTCTACAAGAAAAAGAAAAGTAGTAGTTAATAGGCACAACACATGAACAGATATTTCACTAAGGAAGACATTCTGACAGTCAACAAATGTATAAATAAATGTCCACTATCATGAACCACTGCTGTTGTTGTTGTTGTTAAGTGTCATTGAGTCAATTTTGATCCAAAACAACCCTGTATAGGGTTTCCAAGGAGCAGCTGGTGAGCTTGAACTGCCTACCTTGTGGTTCAAAACAATTTTGCTGTCCAGTGCACTAACCCACAATGCCACATTATGAACCATTAGAGAGATGCAAATCAAAACAACAATGAAATATCATTTTAGTACAGCATTAATAGCAAAGTGAAAGAAAACAACAGAAAACAACAAATGCTGACAAGGGTGTGGAGAAACTGGGACCCTCCTACATTGCTGGTAGGGCAGTAAAATGGTACAACCACTGTGGAAAACAGTATGACACTTCCTCAGAAAGTTGGAAATAGAAATATCATATGACCCAGTAATCCCTTTACTTGGTATAGATCCACAAGAAATAAGGGCCAGGACATGAGCAAGTATATGCACACGAATGTTCACTGCAGCATATTCACAATTGCAAAAAGATGGAGACAGCCCATCAATGGAGAATGGGTAGACAAACTTTGGTACATACACCCAATATAATACTATGCAAACTTGAAGAATAACAATAAATCTGAAAAACACCTCCTAACATGGATGAATCTGGAGGACGTTATGCTGAGTGAAATTAGTAAGTCACAAAAGGACAAATACTGTAAGAGACCATTATTATAAAAGCTTAAGAAATGGTTTCCATACTAAAAGAAACATTCTTTGATGGTTACCAGGAGTGAGGGAGGGTAGAGTAATTCACTGGCTAGACGGTAGACATATGTTAGCTTGGGTGATGGGGAGGGCAATATTTAAGAAGAGGAAGGTTGGCAGGAAGATGATGAAGACAGAGGAAGGTACTCAAGGGCTAAGGGGATAGAAGCAAATAAGGATATATAAAGGCTTTCGATTGTGTGAATCATGACAAGCTATGGACAACATTGATAAGTATGAGTATTCCAGAACACCTAATTGTACTTCTAAGAAATCTGTACCTAGACCAAGAAGCAGTTGTTCGAACAGAACATGGGAACACTGAATGTTTTAAAATTGGGAAAGGTGTGAGACAGGGTTGTATTCTTTCACCATACTTATTCAACCTGTATGCTGAACAAATAATACGAGAAGCTGGGTTCTATGAAGAAAAACGTGGCATCAGGATTGGAGGAAGACTCATTAACAACCTGCGATATGCAGATGATACAACCTTGCTTGCTGAAAGTGAAGAGGACTTGAAACATTTACTTATGAAGATCAAAGAGCACAGTCTTCGATATGGATTACATCTCAATGTTAAGAAAACAAAAATCCTCACCACTGGACCAATAAACAACATTCTTATCAATGGAGAAAAGATTGAAGTTGTCAAGGACTTCATTCTTCTTGGATCAACAATCAACACTCGCGGAAGCAGTAGTCAAGAGATCAGACGAAGTATTGCACTGGGCAAATCTGCTGCACAGGAACTTTTTAAAGTATTGAAGAACAGAGATGTCAGCTTGAGGACTAAGGTGCGCCTGACCCAGGCCATTGTGTTTTCAATAGCCTCATATGGATGTGAAAGCTGGACAGTGAATAAGGAAGATCATAGAAGAATTGATGCCTTTGAGTTGTGGTGTTGGAGGAGAATACTGAAAGTGCCATGGACTGCCAAAAGAACCAATAGATCTGTTTTGGAAGAAGTGCAGCCAGAGTGCTCCTTGGAGGCCAGGATGGCTAAGCTTAGTCTCTCATACTTTGGACATATTGTCTGGAGGAAACAATCGTTGGAGAAGGATGTCATGCTGGGTAAGGTGGAGGGTCAGAGAAAAAGAGGAAGACCTCTAATGAGATGGATTGGCCAGGTGGCATCATTGATGGACTCAAGTGTGGCAGCGGCAGTGAGGTTGGCCCAGGATCGGACATTGTTTTGTTCTGCTGTGCATGGGGTCGCTATGAGTCGGTTCCGACTCGATGGCACCTGACAACAACATACAACTTTTGTATAACAGTGTCCTTGCAGGTAGATACATGGTCAGAGATACAGGCTGAATCGGTGTGGGAGGAAGAGTCAGAGTATATCCATAAATATATAAGAGCTTGAAAGAGGATATCTGTATGTGGTTATTTACCTTTTCTGAAAACACAACTATGAATGTGGTGGAGCATACAATGGGCAAAATGATGACTTCTTAGATATTATCAAACATCTTAGGGTAATGAGTGCTTGACCTGGGGGCTCAGGAACGCAGTCTTAGGTGACATCATGGTCAACAGCCCACCAAGACAATGGTCTACATCCTACTTTGGTGAGTAGGAACTGTGATCTTAAAAGCTCATGAGCAGCCATTTACTGTGCAGCTATTCATCTCTCTATGCGTGGAAGAAAGAAGAGTGATGAGAATTGAAGATTCTTGGAATCAATTAGTCTAAGACCTGAAGAACTACCAATTGCTCTGAAAGGGAACAAAACTTAAAATTATTAAAAAAAAAAAAAAAAAAGATCAGGCTTACTGTCCATAAAGAGACTGCAGGTACCTTAGACTATGGACTTTGACCACCCTTCAGGTCTGGAAATGAACTCATCCTTGTGGCCCAGTTTTCAGTCAAGCAATAGATAAATAGATAAATATATCGGGAGGATAACAATATTAGTAAGATGTGTTCACCATGGAGTGGTGAATCATTCAAAATCAAAAGGGCATCATTTACCTAAGGACAAAGTTGAGAAGGGATGGGAAGGTGGGTAGAATGCAAATAGGAACCACAGGGAGGAAGCAGGGTAACTGTTGCTGTATGGAGGGGATTACAATCATTGAGATGAAACAAAGTACCATTTGTTGAATGTAAAACTGATGACCTTAGCTATACACTTTTACTCAATTCACAATAAAAAAATTTTTTTTAAAGCTGATTTGGGCAAGTATTAATAAAATCTCAAAAGATTAATAGGAAAATACAATACTAAAACTACAGATCCACAATAGCCAACAATATCCATATTATGCTGATCTTGCCCAAAAAACAGTCTAACAGCTTCATTTAATAACTCCATCTATGTCTACAATGGGCGGGAATAATATTAATGTTGAGGCAGACCACTTTCTGTTTAAGGAACCACATCACAGAGCCCAAGCTTTTGTTTGTTTATTTCTGGATTGAGCACTTAACTAATTAAAGAGAAATCTCCCAAACTACTATTTCTATTACAGCCATTCATTATTTCATTAGGGGCACATACATGTTTTTTCCTAGAAGAACTTCTTTCCAGTCCAGTACAAGGTACTAAATTCATGATCTTAGTTTTAAATTTGAGCCATCAAAGTGAGAAGAATAGAAGTTTAAAAGGGAATTTGAAATACTTACGTTTCTCAGTTTTCTGCTATAATCAAGGCTCCTAGTTAGAGGAAAAGAAGAAGAAGAAAAAAAGATCAGAATCGGTTTCCTCACTGTGACCATATCTTAAATACCTTTAAGATGCACCTGAAGCTGGAAAATATACCAAAATGGAGAATATTATTTTGTTACTATTATTTTGTTCAAGTAAGGTTCTGCCTTAGTTATAGACCACTGACAAATTGAAATCTGACTGTACACAAATATTCTTCACTTAAGTTTTCTTAAACAAAGGTATAAAAACTTACTTAAGCAAACATATATGAAAATAAATGTACAAGAAGCAACATTTTCCAAAAATATGTTCTTTCCTGCTATGGGTACAAATTTGGGCTGGGAATTAGTGGTAAACAGACAAATGTGCATGTATGTATGTGGAAGTATATAGTCACAAAAACGACTTGGTACCAAAACCAAAACCAGATATGTTGCCATTGAATCATTTCCAACTCAAAGTGAACCTATAGGACAGAGTAGAACTGCCCCACAGTTTCTAAGGTTGCTATCTTTAAGGACTGTGAGGATGGCACAAGACAGGCAGCATTATCATTCTGTTTTGCATATGGTCGTACCTAGCAACAACAACCTCTTTAAGGAAATCGACTCTCACATTTTTCTCCTGTGGAGCCGGTGGTGAGCTGAATCATCAGAGCGTCTGATCTGCAGACAAGCGCTTAATCACTGCACCACCAGTGCTCTGCTACTTGGTTGTTGTTGTCATTAGGTGCCATGGTGTCAACTCCAACTCATAGTGACCCTATGTACAGCAGAATGAAACACTGCCCAGCCCTGTGCCAGCCTCACAATTGTTATTATTATGTTTGAGCCCAAAGGTACAGCCACCATGTCAATCCAGCTCCTTGGGGTCGGTTCCTCTGTTTCGATAACCTTCTATTTTACCAAGTCTGATATCCATTTCTAGGGAGTGGTCACCCCTGATAGCATGTCCAAAATACATGAGACTAGGTTTCGTCATCTTCACTTTTAAGAAACATTCTGGCTGTACTTTTTCCAAGATAGAGCTATTTGTTCTTACAGCAGTCCATGGTATTTT
>NW_006408912.1:1212389-1214443 GCF_000296735.1 Chrysochloris asiatica
CATTCTTCACAATGTTGTCCAAAGTTTGTTATGATCCACGCAGTCGAATGCCTTTGCATTTGAATCCTGGTGTGGTGCTGTAGGATAGACACTAGACCATGAGGTCAGCTTGAACCACAAGGTCTGTGATTCAAACTCACCAGTTGCTCCTCAGAAATCCTATACAGGGCTGCTATAAATTGGAACCAACTCAACGGTACTTAATAACGGCAACAACAAACATCTTTCTTTTATTTTCTGCCTTCTATTAAGATCCCTCTGATATCGGTAATGATATCCCTTGTACCACATCCTCTTCTGAATCTAGCTTGAATTTCTGCAAGCTCCCTGTTGATGTGCAACTCCAACCGTTTTTCAATCATCTTCAGCAAAATTTTACTTGTGTGTGATATTGATATTGTTCAATGATTTCCACATTCTGTTGTGTCATCTTTTTTTTGGAATGGGTACAAATATGAATCTCTTCCATTCAGTTGGCCTGAAAGCTGTCTTGAAAATTTCTTAGCATAGACTAATGAGTGCTTCCAGTGCTGCATAGTTTGTTGAAACATTTCAACTGTCTTCTGTCAATTCCTGAAGTCTTGCTTTTCACTAATGCCTTCAGTGCAGCTTGGACTTCGTCCCTCAAAACCACTGGTTCTTGATCATATGCTAGCTCCTAAAATGGTTGAACGATAATCAGCTCTTTTTGGTACAATGACTTGTGCATTCCTTTCATCTTTGTGTGCTTCATGAGTTGTTCAATATTTTCCCCCAAAGAATTCTTGGATTTTGTGTTCTTTCCTTTTGGGTTTTTAACTTTAGGTCTTTGCACATTTTATTAAAAGACCTTATTTTGCTTTCTTGAGCTGTCATTTGAAAATTTCTACTCATCTCTTTTACTTCATCATTTCTTCCAGTCACTTCAACTTCTCTATATTCAAGAGCAAGATTCAGACTCTTCTGCAATCACTTTATTCTTTTATTTTCTGCCTTTTTACTATCTTTTGCTTTCTACATGTGATATTTTTGCCATCCTACAATTCTTCCGGTCTTCAATCATTAGTGTTCATTGAGTCAAACCTGTTCTTGAGATGGTCTCTAAATCAGGTAGGATCTATTCAGGTTATCAGCAAATGAAGGTCCCAAAAGCTTTACTCCATCCATGTCATTCAAGTCAAGTCTACTTTGAGGAAGCAGCTCTTCCTCAGACATACTTTGATGGCCTTCCAAACTGAGGGGCGCATCTTTTGGAATTATACCAAACAATGTTTCCCTGTGATTCATAGGTTTTTAGGGGCTAATGCCTGAGACGTGGACTGACTAGTCTTTCTTCTTAGTGTGTTTTTAGTGTAGAAGCTCTGCTGAAGCCTGTCCATCATGGATGACTCTACTTGTATTTGAAACAGCAGTGAAATAGCTTCTAGCATCAAAGCAACATGCAAGCCACCACAGTCTGGAAGACTGATAGATGTGTGGTATGCTACTTCATAGTAATTCTAAATACTTGTTGTTAAGTGTCACTGAGGTGGTCCCAACTCATAGCGACCTTGTATAGGGTTTCCGAGGAGCAACTGGTGAGTGTGAACCACCAACTTTGAGATTCAAACAACTTTGTAGTCCAGTGCTTATCCTATAGCACCACATCAGGAGTCCATTCTAAATACCAGGGGACTACAAAAAAGTTCATGGAAAAATTATATTAAAACATAATGAAAAATTTCCATGAACTTTTTGAAGCCCCCTCATTTTCACACAGCAAAACATAAAACTTCTTCAGAAGTTTTCTTTAACATGTTAACAAGAAAAACAAACATTTTTTTTTTCCCATACTAACTTTAGTGAGGGGGTGAAGAATGCAATTCTATTATATGAATGAGTCAAGAATTCCTTCAAGTACTTTGCTGTTGAATAGGTTCCCAATTCGTGACAACCACAGGTACAAAGAAAGAAAAACACTGTTGTACGCTGTGGGCTAATGCATCAGACTGCAAAGTTGTTTGAATTGCAAGGTCGGTGGTTCAAGCTCACCAGCTGCTCCTTGAAAACCTTATACAGGGTCAGAATTGACTCAA
>NW_006408912.1:1223518-1224031 GCF_000296735.1 Chrysochloris asiatica
ACATAGAAATCAAATTGACTATATCTGAGGAAAGAGACGATGGAAAAGCTCCGTATCATCAGTCAAAACAAGGCCAGGGGCACACTGTGGAATATACCATCAATTACTCATATGCAAATTCAAACTGAAGCTGAAGGAAATGAAAACAAGTCCACAAGAGCCAAAATATGACCTTGAATATATCCCATCTGAATTTAGAGATCATCTGAAGAACAGATTTGATAGATTAAACACGAAAGACCAAAGACCAGAAGAATTGTGGGATGACATCAAAGACATCATACATGAAGAGCAAAAAGTCATTAAGAAGACAAGAAAGAAGGAAAAGGTCAAAATGGATTTCAGAAGAGACACTGAAACTTGCTGTCCAGTGTACACATGCTAAAGCAAATGAAAGAAATGAGGAGGTACAAGAGATGAACAAAAAATTTCAAAGATCAGCTCAAGAAGATAAATCCAAATATTACAACAAAATGTGCAAAGATCTGGAATCAGAAAACCAAAAATGCAGAA
>NW_006408912.1:1225706-1244248 GCF_000296735.1 Chrysochloris asiatica
GGTCGCTATGAGTCAGTACCGACTCAATGGCACCTAACAACCACAATAACAACTTTCTAAATACCTTAAATTCAAGTTATTGACATAGTTTTAATATAAAACATAAACTATAATGCTTGTGTAATGTTCCTCCTACTCTCTTCTTGCTCATTACTCTTTAAACACTGGCTTCTTTTCCTTTCCTTCCACACATCAAGCATCTTCCTCACCCTTAGCCTTTCTACCCATAGTTTCTCTGTTCTGAATACCCTACAGATCTTTATGACTGGTTCCTACTTCCCATTCATGCCTTAGGCCTTAACTCCAAGACTAGCTCTTCAAAGAGGTTTTCTTTGACCACTCTTGGCCTGGCCACTATCCTTCATACCATTGTATTTTATTTTATTTTCAGACTTTAACAGTCCTTGCAATAATCTTCTTTTGATAGTCACTAGAATGTGAGCAGAGGACGTTGGCTATTTTGTTTCTTTCATTTATCTTTGGCCTGGGAAGTACCTGACCCATAGGAACTGCTCAGTAAATATTTGTTGAATGAATAATTGAAAAATATCAGAATTTTTGGGGAAGAGAATGGAAAAGTATTGCCTAAAAAAAAAAAATGTTTAAGTGAAGGAAAAATTAAAAAGGTAAGAAAAGTAAAATTAAAGACAGATGGGAAAACAGGATAAAGAAAGAAGGGAAGAAAAGGAGACAAAAGAAGAAAAGAGGGGAAAGGATAGGAAAAGAGGAAGGTAGTGTACTAACTGAGAAGTAATGATGTCTGTATGTCATTTGACTGAGTGAGTTTACTCCCTTTTTTCTAATATAACTTTCCACATCTTTGTATTCTGCCCCAATAATTCTTTGACCTCAAACATGGCTCATTGAATAGATGCAGTCAATAATAGCAAAACGGCCAATGAACCAATTCAAATAAGTTGATCACTGGCACATCTAAGAAAATAGTGATAAATGTAAATGTAGAAACTATTTCTCCATAATCTACTGCCTTCTTTGTCTAATAAACTCTTTCTTTAGAAAATGATATTCTATCTTCCCCAAACTTCACTGTGCAAGCTTTAGCAAAAATCCTAGCTGAGACAACATAGTCTCCAACTCCATTTTGTAGATAGACAGAGGCCGACTGAGGCAAAGGGACTTTGTCATGATTACAGATAGGAAAAAGAAAAGAAAGAAAGAAAGAAAAACACAGTTTGTTATAGATACACCATAAAGGTAACCTGGTTTCTGAATTTCTAAAAGCAATTCATCTCAGAATTTTCCTGGTTTTGTCACATATCAAAACTACTATGAATGTAGCTGCTAACCCCGTTAACATGAACTTTCCTTCACCCTCCAAGCACTGTGCATGTGACCAATTACCTACAATGCCATAAGGTAACTATTGCTTCTGGTCACTTGCCATCCAGGTGAAATGACAAATATGAGATGAATCAGAACCTAAAATATTTTCCCAAAATGAGTAATGACTTACAGAGGCTGGATTTAGGAACATTAATAAGTGGAGTATGTGACAACTAAGATGAAGCCACCTAGTTTATGGTAGTTTCCATATTCAAAGATCCAAATAGCCTCATTGTGTCCTGTTATTTTTGCCTGGAGTGAATTTTTTTCCCCATGAAAATATTAAAGAATGGCACAGTGACAACAGAGAAGTGATTTTAGATCATCAATGACAACTGGCTCTGACTTATTCCCAGACATGAATCATAAAATCCAACACAAATTTTTGTATTCCATTTTAATTTTTCTCTTTAAAAAAAAAAAACAAGATCAGAAAACAGTATAAAAATTACAGATCTGACTTTTGGCTTCTCTCCCTTTTCTATTTTTCTATGATACAACAGCCTCACTCACTCACTCACTCACTCACTCACTCACTCACTCACTCACTCATGGACTCATTCACTCACTCATTCACTGACTCACTCACTCATGGACTCATTCACTCACTCATTCACTGACTCACTAACTCACTGACTCATTCACTGACTCACTCACTTACTGACTCACTCACTCACTCACTGCCAAAAAGTTGCTTCTGACTCACAGGAACTCTATGTAGGGTTTCCAAGGCTGTAACTCTTTATAGGAGCAGATACCCTCATCTTGTTCCTGTGGAGGTACTCGAGGGTTTGAACTGCCCACCTGCGGTTAACAATCCAATGTTTATCTTAAAACACTACCAGGGTTCCTTACAACAACCCCAAAGGTAGTCATAAGAAAATCTATCCAAAGATCTATGTAATTACATTTATTATTAAAGCATACTCATGTCAAATATGGTTTGACTAAAGTGGAAAATGTTTCATGTGAAATTCGTGTCGTATAAAGAACTTTTAGTTCGGACCACAAGGTTGGTGGTTCAATTCCACCAGCTGCTCCTTGAAAACCCTACGTAGGGTCACTATGAATTGGATTTGACCTCATGTCACTTAACAAAGAACTTCTAAACTACTCATTTCATAAAGACCTTTCTTATCACTACTCTGGTCACGAGCTAGTTCTTTATAGAGAAGTACACTGCCTTTTCTTTGACTATGACACTCTGCCCCAAGAATTCTTTGGCCCCAAATGTGGCTCATTGAGTAGATATTGTCAACAATAGCCAAATGGTTGATGATCCATCTTCAAAGAACTTGATCAGTGACACATATGAGAAAACAGTTACAAATGTAAATGAAGAAGGGATTTCACTGCAATCTATTGCCTTCCTTGCATAATAAACAGAGTTCAGATTTGTTTACCTAGTTTGCAGTCTTCCAAGAGACTATTCAAAAGGCCAACTGGAGCCAATAAAAGGTTTTTGTCTACCACACACAGATTCTGTGCATATTTCTCTCTTGACACGAAGAAGCTGCTTTACTTGGGATTTTAAAGACAAGGAGAAAAATGCTAGCTCTGTGAGCATGGTTTTTGAATTTCAAAAAATTAAGTCTGATTAGAATGAAAGGAGGGGAGGCCAATGTGGCTTGTTTTGAATACTTAATTTTTACTCTAATATTTTATTTTATTGTTTTTGTTGTTGTTGCTAAGTGCCCTGAAGTTGGTTCTGACTCATGAACCCTCTATAGGGTTTCTGAGGCTTTAAATCTTCATGGGAGCCAAAAGCCTCATCTTTCTCCCATGGAGTGACTGGTGGGCTTGAACTGCAGACTTTGTGGTTCACAGTCCACATGTATGGAGCCACCATGCTCCCACATTTTATTTGTTGTTGTTGTTAAGTATCATTGAGTCAGTTCTGACTCATAGTAACACTGTATAGGGTTTCTGGGCATGCCCAATTCTCGGCATCTTAGACCTAATATCATCACAAAACTGACTATCAAATCATACAGAAGTTTCCTTTACACATAAATCATGCATCACTTACTTGATGGCTACTCTGTTTGATGTATCCTGGAGGTCACTTGGGTCAAAAAGTTGAGATTCTTTAAGGCCAAGCTCTTTACAACCTCTCAAGAATAAGATGATATTGTCCTGAAAGGAAGAACACAAAACCAAGTCTACATTATCTTAGGTTATCTCTATAAACCAAGCTCTCCCTTTTAATATTTGCTTCATAAAGATGACAGCCAAGAAAATCCTGAGGAGTAGCCATGAATCACAATTGATTTGATGGTACTGGGCTGGTTTTCTTTTGGGCAGGGGATAGGGGCCCTTTTTTTATTTTGCTTTTTAATAGTTCAAATTGCTGGAGGGATGCCAGTCATTAAGGCAGATACAGTTAGGTCTAAATCATAGTTTACTGCATAAAAGATTATATTTTAGTAGGAAATACCAGAGTGAACAGATATTTCATATTTCTATATTCAAAGCCATGTCAAATTCATTTTTTCCCTTCACCTTGACATGTATGTATAAAATCGCAAACTGAACGCTATTGAAAACCTAATTTAGCATTCTTTAATTTAACCAATGAAACCCAGACATTACCTATTATTTCAAACCTCGTTTGTCGTTGTTGTTAAGTGCTGTTGAGTCAGTTCCAGCCCATAGCGACCCTCCCTATAATGGGGTTTCTGTGGAGCAGCTGGGGAGCTTGAACAGCCGACTTTGCTGTTCAATTCGACTTTGGAGTCCAGTGCATTAACCCACAGCACCACACTCAAAGCTCTTTAGTCAAGTCTTATTGACTAGCATTGGGTTCAAAACTGCTACCAAGAAAGTAAATATTGTATCTCAATAAAAAGTTTCATTTTTGCCAAGTATTTCTTTAACTGGTCTTCTAGAATACATCTTTTATTAGCAGGTTTAATTACGAATATGTCTTTAAGAAATATGAATTGAACTTAATGCAGAAAACAAACCTAGACTTAATTGAGAAGGGAAGAAGCACATGGGATGATTACTTCACACGGCTCTTCTACCCATAGTCCTTCAGTAACCATGGTAGTGTAGTGAGTTACCAGTTGGGCTGCTAACCATAAAGTCAGCAGTTCAAATCTACCAGCCACTCAGTCCATCAGAGAAAGATGAGGCTTTCTTCATTCCGTAAAGATTTACAGCATCGGAAACCTTACACTAGGTCTCTATGAGTCAGAACCAACTCAACAGCACACAATCACCATTACTACCATCCACAGTCCTTGTAACTCCCACCAAACAATTTCTTCTTGATGAGTCCAGGTAAGAAAACAGGGTGATATAATTCAGTTGTGAGTGGTTAATGTAATTAATCATTGACTACGAAAACTTGGAACTCTAATATGGGTTTGAAATGAGCTCTCTTAGAAGTAAGAGGGGGAGTCTCACTACCATCAAAAAAGAAGAGCCAAAAGTAAAGCTCCTTCTTTGGGCCCTGAGTTCTCTGTGCTTTGAACCTCACTGACCCAGGGACAGAAAGCGTTGACATGGAGGAGAGGCAGTGGAGCTGAAGCAAGAGTTGAAGCAGGAGACAGAGGTGTGCTTCCCAGCCACGGAGCAAGTAAAACTGAGTGACTTTGGGCGGTACACATGCTTGTAGAGTTGAGTGATCCAGGTGGGGAGACACTTTTGCTGACCCACAGAGCTAGAGCTGAGTGCCTTCCAAGTAGACGCTACCGGTGGGGTGGAGTGCCCTTTAAGCATTTACCAGCAGCACAAGAAGTGCTTTGTAACAGTGCTGAAGTAAGGCAGGGGCTAAGCCAAGAGACAGAGAAGAGCAACTTGTCTGTGGGCAGGGCAGAGGAGAGGCTTTTATGCCTATAAGTACGAGGTCATGAACATTTCTGACCCTGAACTGTAACCTGTTAACTTCCCTAATAAGCCCTGTAACTGTGAGTAAGGGGTTTGAGTTCTGTGTGGTCATTATAATGAGTTATTGAACTCAGATGAGAAGTAGAGAGAGCTGTGGGAGAGATGGTTGGTGCCACAATTTTGGCAGAATGTTTTGGAATGTTATGCAAAAGACCCTCTTCGAAGTGAACATTTCTTTAACAGGTAAAACTTGACTGTGAGCTGGCAGAGACACTTGGCAGTTACGGCTAGTTGTGGTCTTCATCTCTTCTGAGTTGTTATGAATGGCTTTAGGAGGTTTTTACAAACTTTTGGAAATCCAGGACTGGGCAATGCACAAAACCGGGCAATGTTTTATTCTATTATACAGCGGTAAGGTCACATTTAGTTGGAGCCAATTCAAAGGTAAGTAATGACAAAAACAATGTATTACTATTAGCATATTAGTGAGTATATGGTGACATAAAAATTACTTCACTCAGGTTTTAATGAAACCTGGGATAATATGGACCTATATAAGAGCCAATCCACAGCTCACTAAAGTTTGTTGGGTTTTTTTCCTTAAAAAAAAAAAAACAAAGAAAAGTACTTCTCAAACTTTGCTATTCTTAAAGTAGATTGAAGAGGAGTGAAGGATTTTGATATCTGAAGAGAATTTGGGTACATTATACAAAGTGTGCTAAACGACAAACTAAATATTTATTGTTGTTGTTAAGTATCGTTGAGTTGGTTCCGACCCATAGCAACCCTGTACAGGGTTTCCAAGGCTGTAAATCTTTACAGGAGCAGAAAGCTTCATCTTTCTCCCACGGAGTGGCTGGTAGTCTCAAACTACTGACCTTAAGGTTTGCAGCCTGATTCGTAACCACTACACTACCAGGTAACATCTATTGAGCATTTACTGTGTGCTGGTCTGTTTCAAGAAAGTACATGTATCATTTCTTATTCTGAAAACAATCACACAAAACTGGCAGAGTTATTGTCTCCATTTCACAGATGAACTGTTGAGGCATAGAGAAGCTATGCCTTATACTTAGTCCTACAGCTCCCGTAAAGATTTACAGCCTCGGAAACCCTGAACAGGGTCGCTATGAGTCAGTTCTGACTCCACAGCACATAACCACCACTACCACAGCTACTAAATCGGACTCCCAATTAATTCGATACAGAAAAAGGAAAAAAAGTTTTCTACATGTGAAAAATCTAAGTCTGAAAAGTGGCATTTTTTTCTCTCCATTGCTCCATAGTTCTAGGTGCTTTTAAAGTCTGACTTCCTGAGATTTCTATTTAATTGTAAAAAAACAACAACTTTTCTCTTTCTCTGGTTTTCTTCTCTTCCTTTCCTTCCTTTCCCCTTCTCCCACACTCTCTGGCTACAGGGTTTTCACACTCAAAGGCATCACTGTTCATAATCTAGAAGATAATTATCTTAAATAAGGAGTGCACCCCTCACTTACAGTAAATAAAGCCCTCCACTGTTTAAAAAAGTGAACCCAAACCAAAGATAGTAACTGGTGCAGGTTACATGAGTACCTTTCTGTGTGCCCCAAGGGCTTCTTGCCCAGAGGAAAGGAAAGGATGGGCCTTGGTACTCTCTAGGAATCCACCGGAACCACAATGAAGAAGCCGACCTGTGGCCACCATGTAGTTCCATAAGACATGCACAACTGTGGTGCCCTAGCTTCATGAAGAAGGCCAGGAGGTTCTCCTTCTATATACATTCCTGACACGTGCACACATCCGTGAATGTCACACTCTATTCAGAACACGAACCGCAAACACACAACCATTGTGCTGCTAGCCAGCCTGAACAGTCCAGGCTGGAAGATTTAAGTGACTGCAGGTCTCCTTCCAGCTTCTTGCTGCAACCTAATGAGGCTGGAGGGGAGCCAGCCCCCAGCCAGGAGGAAAGCCAGAAGGAAGAACCACCAAGCCAAGAGCTAATGAGGGCAGCGACCAAAGTAAGCAGTAAGAACTGTGCCTTTAATTACATAAACTGCATCCTGTAAATGCTCATCTGCCATACTCTTCAATCTGAGGTTTTTCCACATTTATAATTCCAAGCAAAACCCACACCTTAGTGTTTCAACTTCAGAAGCTAAGCAGCACAACAGTGGCTCAGTCCAAGGGAGAAGAAATAGAAGATGCTGGTCATACTACAATGACTATTATATTTGGCTCTCAAATAGGAATACAAACCCATTAAGACTTAGTAATCATTTTTAAGTGTTTTTAAAAGAAATCTCTAAAAAGAGACATGACAACTAAGTGTAATTTATGAAATGTCTGAACTCTGATTAGGTTCAGTCTCCAAAAAGGATACAAAAGAAATTGCAAGTCAAATTTAAACAGACTAGCCCACTAGCTGTGCCTTGGAAATCCTATGCAGGGTGGCAATTGGTCAGAACCAATTCGACGGCACTTAACAACAACAGTAATACTGGATGATATTATTGACAGTTAAGTTTCACAGGCATTCTAATGACATTGACATTACATAAGAGAATGTCTTTATTTTCAAGACTAGAGATGAATTGTGTAGGGTGAGTTATAATGCCTGCAACTTATTTTCAAATGGCTAGGAGGAAAAACATGTGTGGGCATGCATGTTGGTGTAGACATTTGCCTGTCTTTGGGAAGAGAAAGAGTAAGTGATAATGCAAGTATGAACAACAATAACAACAATTAGTGACTCTAGACCATGAGTGGGCAAAGTTCTTCTATGAAGAGCTAAATGATATGTATTTTAGACTTTGTGTACCATACAGTGGTTTCTGTTGAAATGACTCAATTCTACCAGCGTAGCCAGATAAGTATCCTTTATTTACAAAGGCAGGCATTGAGTGGGCTTTGGACCCTTGCTCTAGGTGAAGGAGTGAGTTATTCACTCTAACTCTTTTCATTTTTCTGCACATTTGAAAAATGTCCCCAAAAAAAGTTGGGGGGAAAGGTTTTTAAATTTTTAAGACTGTATGCAATTACATCAATGGTGACTGCCCTGGAAAAAAACAATTTCACCAAATAAAAAGGCATCTGGAACCATGGAGAAATGGAGAAAAAGAAAAAAAGCAGAAACACAGTTACTTCAGAGACAGTCATTGCAAAATCATTGAGGTAAATGTTCAAAAGTTCTTGCTGGAAAGTTACCGTTTCTGGCTCACTGGAAAGTACTGTAACATGAGTCTTAATTCAACACAGAGGCATAACATGAAGTTCCTAAAAGAGTCTATTTTGTGCTAGGTTAATATTAATATAAGGATTTATACAGCTGTTTATATAACTACCATGCATCAAATTCTCCTTGCTCATGGCCCAGTGGTTTCCCATTTTGTTAATTTGTGGGGCAGCTCTGTGTATGAAAACACTCCCCAGGGTCACATATTGAGGTCTGAGTTGGTAGCCCTCCCTAAGGTCTCTTCCTCAAGACGTCCCTGTACCTACCTCCCTTCCCTTCTCAATCTTGGAATGACCCAGGGCACACAGAAGTCACTAACTATTTAAATTACATACTATTTGCTAGTTAATTTGCAATAAATAAACACATTTTATTAACCTCATGGCACTGATATTATAGCAGATGAAATAACAAGGACTTATCACAAAAATGGAATCCTTGGCTGGCGCAAATTAATGCGCTTGACCTCAACCTAAAGGTTGGAGGTTCAAGTCCACTCAAAGGCACTTGAAAAAAGGGCTTGGAGATCTACTCCTTAAAACATCAGCGATTGTAACCCTATGGAGCACAGGTCTAGTCTGGCACACATGGGGTCACATCTGAGTCAAAAGCTAACTCAACACTGACTGACAAGACCACAAAGTTATCTTATTATCTTTGCAATCTCTGTGATCCATCAGATAAGTAGAGCTGATCAAGATACACAAACATAGAGAATCATACCAACCCTATATAGGGTTTCCGAAGAGTGGTTGGTGTGTTTGAACTGCCAAACTTGTGGTTAACAATCCAGTGGGTATCCTATAGTCCTCACCAGGACTCTATATACCAAGTAACGTAGCTTAATAGCTTTGGAGTCAGAAGGACTTCAGTTAAAATCTAACTTTGTTCACTTATTAGACATGTGGCCTTGGGCATCTGATTCTTGAATTTCTAGCTTGTAAGGTGAGGAACGTCATCAACACAGATGGCAGGGATGGCAACATTAGAGATGAGAAATATTAAGAACACAGCCTTGTGTCTAGCACCTTCTGGGTACTTGTTATATAAAAGTTATTATGATAAGCTCCCTCTCAACTCAAGTCAAACAAGACCAGGGGAAGATGAAAATAAGATGCTTTTGTCTGTGAAAAACAGGCATAATGAGCACTTAACGCATTTGCCAGTCATGTAGAGAAATGGTTAAAAAAAAAAAAAAAAAAAAGCAGTAGCTGTTTCTATTGTTACTGTGTTGCTGATATTAACCATCAACTTGGCACTTACGTTCAGCCAACCTCAAACTGAGGAGCAGGCTCTGAGCCAAAAGTCCAATTGTAAATTAGTTGCTTGCATGTTATCATCTTTAATTATCCCACAGAGATAATCCTTGCATGGTGGTTCCTAGTTGAGGCCATAAAAGCCTCCTTAATCCAAAATGTACCTGAAAGGGAGGACTGATTATATAATGAAACCTAATTGCTGAGCAGACAACATTTCAAAGGGAAAATGCCTTTACAAATGCTAGGCACATATGTCCTTTTAGCTGCAGAGGGTTCTAGCAGCTTCAGGCACAAGGAAGACTTTTTAAGCCATGTGCGGTGGCTCCATACGGTAAGCGCTGGACTGTGATCCATAAGGTCTGAAGTTCGAGCCGGCTAGTTGGTCCTTGGGAGGAAGATGACACTTTCTGCTCCCTGAAGATTTAAAGCCTCAGCACTGTGAATCAGGACTGACTTGATGGCACTTAACAACAACAACAAAAGTGCTATAGGAGGCAGCGACACTGGTGATGGAGGTAGAGGTGAGGACATGGAGAGAGGAAGCAACTGAGGACTCTAGATTCATGGAAAGAGAGGCACTTAGTGCTGGCAGCCAAGAGACAGAATTGCAGAATGTGCCCTTTGGTTGTTTAAATGATTATATATTCCTGAGTGTTTTTGTGTACACCCTTCCACCACCACCCCCCAAAAGAAAACCAGAGGGAATGGAAGCAAATACTGTTGAATGATGATGCACAGAGGAGACTGGCAATCATTGCAGTGAAACAATGGTGTAAAACCAATGTCCTCCCATGTAAACTATCACTCAGTTCACAATGAAAAAAGAAAAAAAGTTCTATAGGAGGGAGAGGCATGAGTGGAGGGGTAAAGAGTGGGACCACTAATTCATGCAGAGTACCCCCTAAATTACTTCCCTTCCCAGTTCAGTCTTTCTGTCTCTTTTCTTCAGTAGGCAAGCAAGGACCTTCTGACTACCTTTTTCTATCTTCAGGTGTCATTTCCAACTGGAAAGCAGTATCTCCCTTTGCTTAGTCCACAGCGGAGCAGCATGCAGCATTCTGGCTGTGAGGCAGGCACCAATATTTAGTGGTTCTCTTGGAACAAAAGTGATGGCACTTAAGAACAACAACAACAATGGAAACCAGACAGGAAGTGAGACTCTCCCTTCAGTGTCCAGTCTCTTTGGTTTTATTTCCTTTAGAGCCATCAACAACAGACAGACATGATGGTAGAACTGGAGTTCCTAGAAAGCAAAGGTAATGTCTATTTTAATTTTAAATGAAACTAGGCTGCTAACTTCAAGGTCAGCAGTTCAAAACTACCAGCTGCTCTGCAGGGGAAAGATGAGGCTTTCTGCTCCCGTAAAGATTTACAGCCTCGAAAACCCTGTACAGGGTCGCTATGAGTCGGAACCGACTCCACAGCACATAACCACCAACCACCAGATGGCTATACTGTTAGTTGTTGTTATTGTGTGTCATCGAGTCAGTTCTGGTTCATAGTGACCCTGTATAGGGTTTCTGAGAGTGGTTGGTGGTTTGAACTGATGACTTTGTGGTTACCAGTTCAGTGCTAATCCATTCCATTATCTTTCAATTCCATTTTCCCATGAACTTTTTGAGGTTCTCTTGTGTGCGTGTGTATGTGTGTGTAACAAATTCATTTCATTTGTAGTTTCTATATATGAAAGAATGGAGTTTCCTGGGTGGTGTAAATGGTTAGCATGCTTGGGTGCTAACCAAAAATTGGAGGATCAAGTCCAATCATAGACACCTTGCAAGGACAGTCTGGTGATCTACTTTTCAAACATCAATTATGCATGGAAACAATTAATCCAATGGACTAATGACCCACTAGAATTTCAGCGTCCATGACCCTGAGACCAGAAGAACCAGATGGTGCCAAGTTAACAAGACTGACCACTCTGAAAGGGAACACATTAAAAGGTGCTGAATAGAGTGAGAGAAAATGTAGAACAAAACTCAAAATCTTAAAAACAAAACACAAATCCAGGCTTACTGGTTGGATAGGGACTTGTGGAACCCCCAAGACTGATGGCCCTTAACTACCCTGTAGTCCTAGAACTGAACTCAACTTTCAGCCACACAACAGACCGGTCTATAAGGGGCACCATCATACTGGAACAATCACTCATTTGAGATCAAAAGGGCAGGATTCACACAAGGGCAAAGTTCAGAAGGCAGGGAGGAAAATGCAAGGAGGAGGAATGGGAACAGGAAACACAGGGAGGAAGTGGGATAAATGTTACATCGTGGGGACTGCAATCAATGACATGAAACAAAATGTGCATGCATTGTTGACTAGAACACTGATTTGCTCCGCAAACCTCCACCGAATTCACAATAAAAAGTTTTTAAAACAAAAAAGAATCATGAGTCTTTGAAAACTCTATGGAGCACAGCTGTTACTCTCACACACACAGGGTGACCATGAGCAGAAAGCCACTGGTTTTTGGAATATATATTATATATGAAAAGACTAGTTGGAAATACATCAAAGCTTTAGCTGAAATTACCTTTCATGATTGTATTATTTTAATTCATTTTCTATAATAAATATTTGATCTAAAATTTTAATAAGAATTACGATTAAATGCCATTGAGTCTTTTCCAACCTATAGCAACACTGTATAGGATTTCAAAGGAGTTGATGGATTTGAACCACCGACCTTATAGTTAGTAGTCAGTGCTTATCATACAGCACCACACCAGGATTCCTGGCTGTTGAATAAAATCCTTGTTGTTAAGTGCTGTTAGGTCATGTCTCAAAAAGGTCGTTCAACCATGTAAGAAAAGACCCATTCTTTTTGGAAAACCAATAACTAACGCTAACATTGCTTTCCTATTCTAGCTATAAAGCTTTAAAACAACAATAGGATTTTTGTTAGATTTTCTACATTTGAAGTAAACAAATTCCCTTGAACAGAAACGCAAGTATCAGATCCAGAACTTAAGGAATACATTACCAACATACCTCTAGGAACGTAAGCCACAATTAATAGAATTTAGTCATTTCCTTTACCTGTCGTATGTTCCTAGTTGCTACCCTAGCCTGCATGTGTTCCAGCCAAAGTCTGGTAACTGGCTAACATCCAACAACAATCAGTACTTGCCAGACTTTCAGTGCCTTTTTTATTTGTCAATGGCACTTAATGAGAATACCAACCCTTCCATTGAGAGGAAACGGACTCATTCTGCAGGGTGTGGGAGAAGGAGAGGTTTAACTAGAAGGTGCAGCTGGGTGGCTTCTTGAAGGTGCAGAAATTTTATGGGCAAAAAATGAGCAGCAGCAAATTGAATTACGGATGTGGGAAGAGGGCAGTAGTATGGAAGCTTGCGAGTGGAAGAACGCAAGGAAGGGTGAGACTAAAAAAAGTTGCAAGTGTCTGCTAACGATTTATATTTAGTTGTCTAGGCAGTGGGAACCAAGGCCAATTAAAGAAGATGGGAGACAGGCAGGTAGTGGCAGGCAGTTCAGTAGTGAAAGTTTTACCTGTCATAGAGAGACCTGGAGTCCTGGTATGGATGGAACTGTAGGATCAGCACTGGACTGCTAACCACCGATTGGCAGTTTAAACCCACCAGCAGCTCCTTGTAAATCCTACATAGTGTTGCTATGAGTCAGAACCGACTCAACAGCACTTAACAGTAACAACAACATAGGGAGATCTGGGTTTGACTCTGGACTAATGTACCTCCTGGATAGCCATCACCCCGTCTACTTATGGAGACTTGAGTGTTGTCATGACGTTAAACAGGATTCAGTAGAGCTTCTAGACTGACAGACTAGGAACAAAGGCCTGGTGATCAACTTCTGAAAATCAGCCCATGAACATCCTATGGATCACTATGGTTTAACCTGCAACTGATTGTGAGGATGACTCAGGAATGGGCATAATTTTTTTTGTCCCATTGTGATTCGGAGTGTGTTTGATGGCAGGTAACAACAATCACCTTTATTTTTAAGAGACTGTTGGGTGTTGTTGTTGTTGTTGTTAAGTGCCATTGAGTCAGTGCTGATCCATAGTGACTCTGTATAGGGTTTCCAAGGAAGGACTGGTGAGCTTGAACCACCAACCTTGTAGTTCAAACGGCTCTTCAGTCTGGCACATTAACTCACAGCGCTATACCAGGACTCCACAGAATGTTGGGTAGCAGGGGGGAAATTCCTTGATTGGAGGAGAGGATCTATTTAAGAAGCTCTTACAAGAGCTCAGGGGAGAGACATGGAAAGTCTGAACTAACCCAGAAGCAGTAAGGGTAGAAAAGAGGGGGAAGATGTGTATATTCCTCCTTTGATTTGGCAACTAAGTGGATGTAGGAGTGAAGGATGAGGGAATCAGGGAGTTAAGTAATGCTGAGGTTTTTAGCCAATAATCTAATCTTAAGGAACAGGAGGAAGAAAAGATATGTAAGAAAGGGAAAGAAAGTCAGTTTGGAGGTTAAGCGTTGGGTTGCTGACAGCAAGGTCAGTAGTTCAAACTCACCAGCTCCTTTGTGAGAGAAAGATCAGACAGTTGGTTCTCTGGAAGATTTACAGCCTCAGAACCCTATGAGGCAGCTCTCTGTCCTACGGGGGCACTTCAAGTCAGAATTGACTTGATGCCAGTGGTATATTCAGTATAGAGGTGGAAGTGAGGCCTCGGCGAATATGCAGCTTTGGGCCTCAGCAGCTTGTGTACACACACGTGTGAACCACAGGGAGAACATGGTACTGCCGAGGAGACATGCAGCGAGGGATGGTGTTACTGCTGCTGTTAAGTATCATCAAGCCAGTTCTGACTCACTGTGACTCTGTGTAGGGTTTCTGAGGAGCAACTGGTGGGTTTGAACTGCTGAACTTGTGGTTTGCAGTCCAGTGCTGATCCTACAGCGCCACATCAGGAGAGAGGCTGAAACCGAGCAGCACAGAATGCTGGCATTTACAGGATGGTGAGAGGAGGTACTCTGGGCTTGAGGAGAAGCAAAGAGAACAGGTGGAGGCCCAGGAGAAGATAGCTCTAAAATTCCAAGTCAGAGCACTGCATCAGGCGCACATGTGTTCAGCACCAGGAGGGAGCAATTCCGCCCGTGCCTCATGCATCTACTGGAGGGACATCAGGCGGGCCTCCATGCCTAGCCTTCATTCCTCCTTCCCTGGGCTGCTTAGGGAAATAGAATTGGGTATGCGTAACTCCCCCTGGTTCTGGATTCCTGCTCCACAGAAGACAGCCTGTCTGTAGGACACATGTGTCCCTGCCTGTCTTGGCCATATGGTGAGGGGCCTTTCTCTGTGGGGGAGACTTGTGGTTGTCCAGCTGTGCCAGGAATGGGTGACTACACGTGTTTAACTCAGTACTAAGTACTAGCAGAACCCCCATGGCTTCAGCTCTAAACCCATGTCTTCTAATTTGTTTCATGAGAAGTAAAGCCCTTTGGATCTCTAACTCCTATGTCGACATCTCAGCTGGAAAGGGAAGAGAAGAGTATTATTCATTGGTTACCCTAAGTCCCCAAGCACTACCTGTCTCTCAGTTTGTCACACTGTGAAGGCTTGCATGTTGCTGTGATGCTGGAAGCTATGTCACCAGTATCTTAAATTACAGCAGGTTCACTCAGGTTGCAGCAATTTCCAGACTAACACAGGCAAGGAAGAAAGGCTTAATGGTCTATTTCCAAAAAACAGACAATGAACACTTTCGTGCAATAAAATGTAAACAGATTGTTCAGTGCCATGCCGGAAGATGAGCCTTCTAGGTTGAAAGACAACACATAAAAGTCACAATAAAGGACTCAAGCCTACCACTGGTTATAAAGATGCCACAGGGCTAGATGAGGTCTAGTTCTGTGGTACACAAGTCACTGTGATTCCGAGTCAACTCAACAGCAACAACAACAAATCCCCAATGCTCTGTTTCTGGTGCTTCTGGGACTAACTGTGCTGCTATTGCATGGGTATTGTTATCAATTCAAGAGCTCCTGCCTCAGCAGGCTCTCTGAAGCCACTGGTCATCCTTCCAGTCATCCTTGGCCAGCTCCCTCTCCCAATCCCTGTGAAAGCCTTTATAGCTCTCTTCTACTGTGCTTGCTCTGTCTTCACCATCTCAACAGATGCCATTAGTTTCTAAGAGTTAAATTCCTTCACCTCATTAATCTCAACTTCTATATCTATAAATTAATTTTTCAAAGGGAATATGAAATGGGTTATTTTTAAGGCACTTTGAAACAATCTGTTAATGTTTTTTCAATAAGGGGGGCAAAATGTGAGTCTGGGTGACAGTGCAGATCAGATAGCCAGTGAATATGCTACGGTACAGGATATTAACTCTTGCCTACTATTTATTTATTCCAAGCTATGTATTACATACTTATTGTATGAACAGCAGTATGCTTTAGGCAGGAAGGTAGGCATTGAGACACTGACTCGCAAGTGAAAGAAACCCAGCTGGAAACAGGCATGCACTGGGTTGCAGAATCCAGTACAACCCAGGACTGGGAAGATGGGATGGAAGCAGACTCGGAAAGAACTGGAAACCACGTTTGGAAGCTGGACTTGTGTCATTACTTCTAGCCCTCTCTACATGCTGGTTGATTTGCTCTCACTTCCCACAGGCTTCGTCCTCACGGACCTTCCCTTGGAGGACTAACCCCTTTTCTTACATGCAATGCAAACAATCCTACAAAAATGACCCTTATTGGTCTACCTAGGATCAGATTCCCTGCCATGATGGGATGCGGTAAAAGAGACTATAGGACATTTTTTTTTTTCTTTAAAAAAATTAATTCTTTTATTTTGTTGTTGTTGAGAATATATTGTTAAGTGCCGTTGAGTCAACTGGTGGGTTTGAACCATTGACCTTTCAGTTAGCAGTCCAATGCTTATCCTACAGCTCTACACCAAGACTACTGAGAATACATACAGCCAACCAAAAACCCACTCAATGGTTTATACAAAAATAATTCAGTGGCATCGATGACATCCTTTGAGTTGGGCAACCATGTGCAACATCCTTTTCTGAGTTGCTACTCTCTAATTGGTACAAACTCGCTGCTCCCCTAAGGTTCCTGTCTAAACGTTGGCACTGTTGTTGTCAGTCTGATCCCACACTAATAGTTTTTAAAAGAGCATAATGTTCAAGGCTTTTTATTAGTTAAGCTGAACCACTGTTTGGTTTTAAGAAGACTTACGGTGATATTTTGGGGTTAAGGCTATGAATTGTTTCAATCAATGGTGGTCACGAGACAGAAGGAAGAGTAGTTTCCAAAGCAAGAAGAATGCAATTCCCCAGTATGATGGGTTGAATTGTGTCTTTCATATTGATATGTTCAACCCCTAACTGCAGTAAGAGCTTATGTGAATGCGAATTTAAAATAAGTTCACATACACAATGCCTCCCACTGGAGGTTAGGATTTGAACTTACCAATACAAGAGATACAGTTCAAGCCACACTACTAGGAAATTGAATTCGTCTTCTTGTAGAGGTCTGGTAGTGCTTGACTACTAATTGAAAACTTGGTTTTCCAAACCCACTCAAGAGTTTCACGGGAGGTTACAGCCTAGAAAACCTTATGGGGCAATCCTGTTCCATCACATGGGGTTTCTATAAGTCAGTATCAACTTGGCAGCACCTAACAACAACCTAACCAGAGTCTTTGCACATGTAATTAGTTAATCAGTTAATATTATGTCATGGATTGAATTGTGTCACCTCAAGATATGTGTCAACTTGGCTGGGCCATAATTCTCAGTGGCTTGGCAGTTATGTAATGATGTAACCATCCTCAACTATGTGATTTGATGCAATGAGCCAATCAGTTGCAACTGATCAGTACATCAATTAGGGTGGATGCAACACCCTAACTCAGGTCGCAGCCCTGATCTGCTGTCAGGGGAGTTTTCCTGGAGATAAAGGAGAGAGAATTGAGCTGAGAAGGAAGGGACCTGACAACTCCAACAATGAAGAGCTCAAAGCAGAGCGCATCCTTTGGATGCAGGGTTCCTGTGCTGAGAACCTCCTAGATCCAGAAAGAGATTGATGCCAAGAAACAGGTTTATCTCTAAGAAATGCTGGGTTCACAGATGTTGAAAGGAGACAAAGACCTTCCTTCAGAGCTGACAAAGAGAGAAAGCCGGCCCCTGGACCTGGTTATCTGAATTTAGACTTCCTAAACTATGAGGAAATGAATTTTTGTTTATTAAAGTCATCTACTGCTGGTATTTCTTAATAGCAGCACTTGTCAATGTTGTTAAGTGCTGTTGAGTTGGTATAACTCATAGTGACCCTGTATAGGATTTCTGGTGAGTTTGAACCACCAACTTTTTGGTTCAAACAGCCTTGTGCTACAGAGCTTATCCTACAGCACCACCCCAGGAGTAGCTAACTAAAATCTATGAGGTTATACTAGAGCAGAGTGGACCCTCTTCGAGTATAAATGAATGCTTATAAAAAGAGGAGAAGAGGACAGACACAAATGCAGAGGAAGACAGCCATGTGAAGATGGAGACTGAGACTGGAGTCATGCTGCCACAAATCAAGGAACACCTGTGTCTACCAGAATTGGGAAGAGGAAAGGATCTTCTCCTAGACACTTCAGAGGGAACATACCTTGGTGCTTTGGAATTCTGGCCTCCACAATTGGGGGAGAATACAATCTGTAACTCGAATACACCCACTGTGTGGTACTACTTCTTTACAACACCCCTAGGACACTAAGATATCTCAGAAGGATGAACCAAGCAGACAAAATACCAACTACACACACACACACAAGTAAATCAGAGAGCGGTAATGGTTACCCAGCAGGATGAACCTAATCAATGCGCTGAATTCTATGTATAGAAATTGTTGACTTGGCCAATGTTTGATTTCATTCTGTGGCACACAGGGTTG
>NW_006408912.1:1244688-1329529 GCF_000296735.1 Chrysochloris asiatica
ATTTTTTTTTTTTTTAACCACAATTTTTTAAAAAAGTGAATCAGATATTGATTTTTCTCTCTAAGTTCTTATAGAGCAAAATTATCAGGCAGTGTTTTTGTTCTGCTGTGCATAAGATTGCTATGACTAGGTACCAAATTGATGGCACCTAACAACAACTAACATGCTAATACACTTATGAAATTTAATTTTCCTTTTCAAGCATTCATTTGAGGAAATCTCTACACTAAACAGTAATGCTGTCTCAATTTCCTGAAGTGAACAGTCTTCATGAGAAAGAAGACAAGCCACACAGTGACAGAAGTCCATGTTACCTTGCTAATTCCATTTGGAAGAGTTTTCAAGCACGAATCCTCACTAAGATAGCAGGCAGAACCTAGTTCATCTTCTCCATTAAGACACTTCCGGAACTCAAATGCCCAACACCAAAGACTCCACTGGCTCCGGCTTCGTGGTTCCATCTCCTGCTGAACCCAAGGTTTATGGCCAGCCATGCAGTAACTGTTGTTTTCCTTGAAACAGCACTTGACATTCAAAGTCCACAGTGCTCTTTCAGGAGAACTGATAGTCCATCCTATCAGGAAAAATCTCTCTAGATTGCAAGGCCTCTGTCCCTCCAAAACATTATCAACGATTCTCCAAATGATCCCTAAAACTTAGTGTAAGCATTATTCCAATAAAACTGCTTAACTATCTATCAGACCCCATTAAACCATGCCCACACATTTGATATGTCAAATGTGGCTCTGACATTTCCCAGAACAGTCAAACTCACACGGTGGCTCATGAGCTGATGTAGGTTTGGATCTGGTTCATGATGACATAAATGCAGAACAGAAAATGAGCATTTAGAAACTTTTATAACAATGTGACATTCTAATCACATTGAAGAGTGCAGTTAATGGACTCATCTCATTGACCAAGGTATATACCAAATTGGATGTTGCCTGACTTGTATGATTCATATAACACAAACAGTGTAGTTAATGGCAGAAGGATCATGTATCAGTCCAAGCCTGATTGGAAATTAAATAACAAAAGCATCAAAGCTAATTACTCATTAAAATCGCTAGAGAAGCACTACGCCAGAGTGTACATCTTAAGGGGTTTTGGATCAAATAAAATTTGGAAAATGCTGCAGAAAATACTCCCCATATGGAGTATCGTAATATTTACACTAAAATAATGAAGAAATTCTTTACTATGAAACTTTCAGCATTTCCTAAACTCTTTGGGCTTCAGACTGCTTTTTTCCTTAACTTTAAATATCCCATAGAGCACAGTTTAAGAAAAACCAGTGAAATATGGTTTATACTTTCACATCCAATACGAGTAAGAGTGAAATTGTTACCACACCTTGCTTATGGTCAGTAATCTAAAGCTGTCAACCTTTGGCTGGGCCTCTCTAATCCATCCATAATCCTAGCAATGCCAACCCTAAAGGCAGGCGAAGCTAGTAGGAGTCAAACAGCCAAGGTCTGGCCCATTTCCACAGCCTTCAAGCTTCATAAGGATACATTTCACACTTGCCTCTATAGAACTGCAAGTCAAGACAAGGATTTACTAGCTAGGGGTGACCCCAAGAACGAAGTACTTCATCGTCTAGGTCAGGCATGTGGATGATATTAGAAAAAGAAACAGAGTTTTCAAGGCAAACTGTATGTGCAAAGTAGGAGTCATATTGATCAATCCATCTAGGGGTCACAACCTCTCTACTGAGAAGGTTAAAAACCCAGCAAGAAAGGAAATGCCACAGATTCACAAAATCAAAATCAAATTTTGTCCTTGTTGATGTGCCACCGCTTGAAATGATTCTACTATTTAAAATTTGGGCTTGGAGGAAATGTCACTGAAAGTGTGGTACTGATATAAGAATATACATTAATTAGGCGTTAGTTAAATGAAGGGGCATTCAGAGTAGAATTCAAAGCAAGAAAGAGAAATCTGGGGGAAAACATCACTGTTTTAAAGCATATCTTTAGCCAAGGTGGGGTGGGGATGGGGGGTGGGCACCTTTACTGGTACAAATTGCTTCTATCTAATTCTAAAAAGGTGCGGAGGATAGATTGTCTTCAAATAACTCTAGATGCTCAACTTTGTAATCATGTTCAAGCGGAAACCACATTTCATCTTCAAGGAACATATAAAACATTTTATTCAAAAGAATAAATTTTCTATGGATACAGGCTTCCTTTTTCCAAGTGAGTGTTTGGTCTAATTTACTCAATAAATCTAATGGGTAAGTTCTCTCCTGCAAATAGCATCTAGCACATTCTTGGCAAGTAAAAAGACTTAACACGTTGCATATGCTGTTTGTGTTCACAAAATAAGGTGTCTGGAGGGAAAATAGCTTTGCAGGAGGGTGGGGTGAAGGGTGAACACAGGAATGTGGGGGGCTACCAAGGTGGCTGCCAAGCAGACTCTCCAAAGCTCTCGGGCTTTTTTGAAGGAGGCTGTGTGGGGCTGGTATCTAAAACTAAAAAGTACTGAGGTCCTATAAGGTGTTTGACACTTTGCAATTCCTGCCATAGTGAATTCTAGCAGCAGAGCTCCAAGTGTGCCTACCATATGGGTGTGGAGTAAGATAATTTCTCACAGAAGTTCAAAGAAGTTAAAGAAAAAATTCAGTAACTTCCAAGAGCAGGTTATAAGAGGTAGACCAGTCGGACTCAAAAAACCAATGTCTATGTCTGGCATATCACAAAAAGAGATAGAAATAATGTTATTCAGCATTATCTTTATCACCATGATGGAGACTTCTGGGGTACTTACTAAGTGTCAGATATTCTTCTAAACAACTTATGTTCATTTGCATACTTACTCTTCACAATTCCACTATGAGGTAGGTACTATTTGTATCCCCATTTTCCAGATAAGAAAGCCAATCAGAGAGGCAATGTAACTTGCTCAAGGGCTCATAGCTAACCAAAGGGAAAACCAGGAATCAGATTCTTGCAGCCTGATTCCAGAGCCCTGCTCCCAACCACTTTACTGTACTCCCATTATACAACTGTATGCACACAGTTTATAAAGACATGGGCCTCACTAGTCTTAAGCTGATGCACAATCCTTCAATGTTGTTGTTGTTGTGTTAGCTGTCGGTAAGGAAGAACGAAATGCGGCCTGGTCCTATACCACATTCCCATGACTGTTTGTAGACTGGACCTTTGTGATCTAGAAGGATTTTCATTGGCTTTACAATGTACAGAAGTACATTGACAGGGCTTTCTTCCTATTCAGGCTTAGTCTGGAAGCTCTGCTGAAACCTATTCAGCATCATAGCAACACACAAGACCTTTGTGACATAGGGTCATATGTACGCACTGGAAGAAATGGTAGAAAATGACACCTGGATCTATCACATGAAGGCAGGGGTTCTATCACTTAATCACCACTATCAGAAAGATGTTTGCCTGTGTTTTATTCATGAAGTCACACGTTGGACTATGTGGATCATAACAAATTATGATCACAAAGAATGGGAATTCCAGAATACTTAATTATGCTCATGTGGAACCTGTATATAGACTAAAATTCAGTTATATGAACAGAACAAAGAGATACTTCATGATTTAAAATCAGGAAAGGTCTGAACCAGGGTTGTATCCTGTCACCATACATATTCAATCTGTATACTGGCCAAATAATCCGAGAAGCTAGACTATATGAAGAACACGGCAACAAAATTAGAGGAAGGTTCATTATCAACCTGTGATATGCAGATGACACAACCTTGTTTGTTGAAAGTGAAGAGGTATTGAAGCACTTACTGATAAATGTCAAAGACTACAGCCTTCCAATGGATTGTATCTCAATGTGAAGAAAGCAAAAGTCCTCATAACTGGCCCAATAGAAAACATCGTAAATGGAGAAAAGACTGAATTTATCAAAAATTTTCTTTTATTCTTTCTTTTTTTATTCAATGACCATGAGGATGGGGCAAGATTGGGCAGTGATATGTTTTGATGTACATGAAGTCACTATGCATCAGAACCAACTCAATAGTAGCAACATTGATTATTTTTAAGGTGGCTGTTGTTAAGGGCTGTTGAGTCAGTTCCAACTCATAGCAACCCTGTATAGGGTTTCTGAGGAGTGAATGGTGAGTTTGAAGCACCAACCTTTTGGTTGAAACTGACCTTGCATTCCCGCACTTTAACCCACAGTGTTATTATTAACAACACCATTGTTGTTATTAAGTGCCATTGAGTCAGTTTCACCCATAGCAACACTGTATAGGGTTTCTGAGGAGCAACCAGTGAGTTTGAACCACTGATTTTCCAGTTCAGACTGAGCTTGCAGTCCAGTGCATTACACACAGCACCATACCAAGATGGCAGGGGTGTTTGAACTGCTGACCTTGTGGCTCAACCAGACCTTGACATCAAGTGCTTATCTTACGGCAGCACACCAGAACTTAAAATAATTTTTGTTGTTGTTGTTGTTAAGTGCCTTCAAATTGGTTCCGATTCATAGCAACCCTGGGTAGGGGGTTCCTAGGAGCAGTGGGTGAATTGAAACTGCTAAACTTGCAGTTCAAACTGTGAATTTGAACTGCTAATCATTGCGGTTCAAACCAACTTTGCAGTCCAGCACATTAACCCACAGAGGCACACCAGGTTTTCAAATAATATTAGTTGTTGCTGTTAAGTACTGTCTAGTCAATTCCGACCCATAGCTACCCTGTATAGGGTTTCCAAGAAGCAGCTGAGGAGCTTTGAACCACCAACCTTGCAGTTCAAATGACTTTGCAGTCTGACACATTAGCCCACAGAGCCACAGCAGGACTCCAAATAATGTTTAGCTGGATTAATTAATGGTAAGTCTCTGTGGAAGATATTCTAAAGATCTGCATAATATATCATTATCTATAAGGTCCTGGTGTGGCAGTGCAGGTTAATGCACCGGACTGCTAGGTAAGTTTGAACCACAAGGTTGGCAGTTCAAGTTCACCAGCCACTCCTTGGAAACCCTAAACAGGGTTGCTATGAATATTAATCAACTCAATGGCACTTAACAACAACATCATCATAAAGTCTTCTATGGGCATCTAGATCATACTTCCTTGACCCACAAAACCATGATGGTAATAACACACATACTAAGCTTTCTGTTCAAGTATATGACAACTCCTCATTACCCTTGAGTTCTCATGCATGAGTTCATACTCACACATGCTTCTACTATTTTTTAGACTAACACTATGGTTACTGTGCTATGTTTTCAGTAAATGTAATTAATTCATTCAGAATAGTTTAAAACATATAGTTATGTGTTATTTAAAGAGTAGGTCTACAACTCTGGAATTCTTTTCAATTGCTACTGCTGTTAGGTGCTATCGAGTTGGTTCCAACTCATAGCAACCCTATGCACAATAGAAGGCAATACTGCCCCATCCTGTACCAACCTCACAATCATTGTTACACTTGAGCCCATTGATGCTGCCACTGTGCCAATCTATCTCAGTGGAGGTCTTCCTCTTTTTTGTTGACCCTCCACTCGTCCAAGCATGATGTCCTTCTCCTGGGACTGGTCCCTGCTGTTAACATGTCCAAAGTATGAGATGTCATGCTGGCTTCTATAGAGCATTCTGGCTGTACTTCCAACACAAAATTGTCCTTCTGGCAGCTAATGGTTTAATATTTAATATTCTTCTCTAACACCATAACTCAAAAGAATCAAGTCTTCTTTGGTCTTTCTTATTCATTGTCAAACTTTCACATGCATATAAAACTACTGAAACTACAATGACTTGGGTCAGGTGCATGTTAGTCTTCAAACTGACATCTTTGCTCTTGAACAATTTAAAGAGGTCTTGTGCAGCAGATTTACCTAACGCAATACATCATTTGATTTCTTGACTGCTGTTTTCATTAGTGCAGATAGTAGATCCAGGGAGAATAAAGTTTTTGACAATTTCAATCTTTTCTCCATTTATCTTGATGTTATTTACTGGTCCAGCGGTACGGGTTTTTGCTTTCTTTACATTGAGGTGCAGTCCATACCAAAGGTTGTGGTCTTTTATCTTCATCAGTAAGTATTTTACATACCCTTCACTTTCGGGAAGCAAGGATGTATCAGCTGCATATTGCAGGTTGTTATTAAGTCTTCCTGCAATCTGGATGCCATGTTCTTCCTCATATAATCCAGCTTCTTGGATTATTTGCTTAGCATAAAGACTGAATAAGTGTGGTAAAAGAATACAACCCTGGCACATACCTTTCCTTATTTTAAACCATTCAGTATCCCCCTGCTATGTTCAAACGACTGCCTCTTAGTCTATGTACATGTTCCTCATGAGTACAATTAAGTGTTCTAGAATAGTCATTCTCCACAACATTGTGCATAGCTTTTCATGATCCACACAAAAGAAATTTGCATAGCCAATAAAGTACAGATAAACATTTTTGTGGTATTGTCTGCTTTCAGACAAGAGCCATCTGACATCAGTAATGATATCCCTAATTCCACAACCTTGTCTGAATGCAGCTTGAACCTCTCTAACAGATCCCTGTCGGTGTACCATTGCAGTCAGTTTTGAATTATCTTCAGCAAAATTTTACCTGCATGTGACATTAATGATATTGTCCAATGAATTGCCCATTCCATTAGGTCACCTGTCTTTGGAATGGGCACAAATAAGGATCTCTTCCAATCAGTTGGCCAGGTAGCTGCCTTCAAAATGTCTTGGCATAGATAAGTGAGTGCCTTCAGTGCAGCATCAATTTGTACTTCATCAATTCCTGAAACCTTGTTCCTTTCAGATGCCGTCAGTGCACCTTGGACTTCTTCCCTCAGTAACAATGGCTCTTCTTCATATGCTACCTCTTGAAATGATTGAACATCCACCACTTATTTTTGGTACAGTGCCTCTGTGTATACCTTCCAACTTCTTTTGATGTTTTCTGCATCATTCAATATTTTGCCCACACTGATGTTGTTAAGTTGGTTCTGACTCATAGTGACCATGTATAGAGTTTCCAAGGAGTGGCTGGTGAGCTGAAGTGCCAACCTTGTGGTTCAAACCTACCTTACTATGGTCCAGTGCTTACTCTATAGGGCCACACCAGGACTCCATTTTGTTCATAGAGTCCTTCAATATTGCAAGTCAAGGCATACATTTTTTCAGCTTGAGAAACGCTGAGAATGTTCTTCCCAGTTGGTTTTCTAACTCCAGGTCTTTTCACATTTCAATATATCTGATTTTGTCTTCTCGAGCTTCCCTTTGAAACTTTCTGCTCAGTTCTTTTACTTTTTAATTTCTTCCATTTGCTTTAGCATCTCTATGTAGGAGAGCAAGATTTAGAAGCTCTTCTGACATCCGTTTTCCTTCTTTCATGTCTTCTTAACGACCTTTTGCTTTCTTTCTGTTAGATGTTCTTGACTTCATCCCACAACTCTCTGGTCTCATTAGGATCTAAATGCATCAAATCTATTCTTGAGATGATCTCTACATTTAGGTGGGATATGTTCACCTCTCTTGTTTTAACTTTCTGCAGCTTCAGCCTGAACTTGTGTATGAATAATTGATGATCTGTTCCACAGTCTGCCCCTGGCCTGTTTTAGCTGACAAAATGGACTTTTCTCACTGTTCCTTTCCACAGATGTAGTCAATTTGATGTTGTTGTCATCAAGTTAGTTCTGACTTATAGCAACTGTGTATATGGTTTCTGTGGAGCAGCTGGTAGGTTTGAACCACTGACCTTGTGGTTAGAAGTCTAGTGCTTATGCCATCCTACAGTGGCACAGTCTTACTATTGTTGCTTAGTTAAGTGCCTCTCTTACTATTGTTGTTGTTAAGTGACTTTGAGTCAGTTCTGACTCATAGTGACACTATATAAGGTTTCTGAGGAGCTGCTGGTGGATTTGAAATGACAACCTTGTGGCTCACAGTCCAGTGCTGATCCTAGAGTGTCACCCACTGTTACTGGTGGAACTAAAACTTGCTTCAAAGTAAATGAAATGGCATTCTAGAAAAGACAAACTATAGAGAAAACAAAGTTCAGTGTTCGCCAGGGGATTAAACGAAGGAGAAGGATGAAGTACAGGGCATTTTTAGGATAGTGAAACTATTCAGCATGATGGTGTACAGGTGAACTATGACTGTATGCATTTGTCAAAAAGCACATTGTACAGTACAAAATGGAAATGGAATGATGGACTTTAGTTAACAATAACACAGCAATATTAATTCAACTGTAACAAATGTACCACACAAATGTTAACCAGCCAGCTGAAATCGACTCACAGCAACCTCATGTGAGTCAGAACTAAGCTCCATAAGATTTTCCAAGGGCTTATTTTCTGTAAGAAGATCACCAGGCCTTTCTTCCAAAGTGCCTCTGGGTGGACTTAATCCTCCAACCTTTTCAGTTAGAAGCCAAGTGCATTACCAGTTTGCACCCAGTGACTCCACAAACATGAACTTGTTAGACACAAGATGTTACTATTAAGATAAAAAGTATTCATGGGAAGAAAAATGAGTAAATAGGCACTCTATTTTCTTCTGCACAATTTCTCTGCAAACCTACAAATGCTATAAAAAAATAAAGTCTATTAAAAACCAACATCAACCAAAAAAAATTTAAATGAGTATAGGGTGTTCTCCCTTTGAATCAATATCTCCCTGGGAGCCCTACTTAGCAAATGAAATAATACCTTCAAGAAATAGTCTCTCATTTGAATCTCTCATGTGAACTATAGCCTCATTGACTCTGAGACCAGAAGAACTAGATGGTGCCCGGCTACCTCTTCCTACTGCTCTGATCAGGTCAATGATAGATGGATCCTGATAGACAAGAGAAAAATGCAGGGCAGAACTCAAATTCTTTAAACCTCCAGATTTTCTGGACCTGTTGAGACTAGAGGACTCCTAAGACTATCGCTCTGAGATACTCTTTTAACTGTAAATCAAAATTATCCCTTATGACTCACCTTTTAGCTAAATTACACATTGGCTAGTAAAATAAAGAACATAACTTGTGGGTAATGAGCTTCTTTTAAAAATCATTTATAGGAGACCAAACGGTCAAAAATTACTGAGGTGCAAAGATGAGCAGGGAAAGCGGGGATGGGAAACTCGAGTTACTGGTGTATGGAAGAACAAGAAAAGGATGGGTAAGGGTGATGCCACATTGTGAATACTAGATCCAGTATCACTGAAGAAACTGTATAATACTGCTAAATGGGAACCTAATTTACCACATAAACATTTACCTTAAACATAATAAGATATTATTTAAAAGAAGAAATAGAAGAAACAGCCTCTCTGAAACCTTGTACAGGGTTTCCAAGGAATGCTGGTACATTTGAATCGATGACCTTGTAGTTAGCAGTCTGGTGCTTAACATACAGTGCCACATCAAAACTCCTGCAACCCTGGCAGGCCACAGAAAAACCTGCAAAAGGAGACTGTGTTCTGTCAGGCACTTGAGACCACACAGTGTGGGAAAACAGACGTACCACTGTAAGTGTATATGCTACCTGACTCCCCGGCCCCCCTTCCCCCACAACCAGGATCCTAGACAGAGACAGTCATCCAGGAGTAAATATCTTTCAAAGCAACTGAGTCTTTAATTCCCTTCAAATAGTATGTGTGGGGTTGGGGGAAAGATAGGCTTCAAGCCATTTTGCTGTATTATGCAGCACTGTAGAGAATAGTTTTGAAACTGAAGACTGATTGAGAAGGACATCAAAAGAGTTTGATTTGTTTGATGTTTGGACATATATACATGAGGCAGATCACTGTTGGATTAACGATGACCGTCTGTACTCCAGATGGACTGAGAAATCATGGCAACAGACTTAAACCTAAACGCAATGCCATTTGAAAAGCAGCTGAAGGTAAAACTGTTCTAACACAACAACTCCCTAGCCCATGTTTAAGGACACACTGCCCTACTCGTAGTTAAAATAATTCAGCAAATTACTTACTCCTGCCTGAGTAATTCACATGTAAGAATCAGAAGTAATACAATGATGCCAAGGCAATATTGGAAGGAACCCTCATAGCATAGTGAATTACTAACTGGGCTGTTAAACCTCAATGTCAGCAGTTCAAATCTACCAGTCACTCCTCTGTAGAAAGATGAGGCAGCTGCCATAAATATTTACAGCCTCAGAAACTCTACACTGCGTTGCTATGAGTCGGAAATGACTCAATGACACTGAACAACAACAGGAAAGGAATAAATAATACTTTTAGATTTGATATGCTTAAAAGCAACTCTTGTATCTTTCACAAGCAAAAGAGAGAGAAACAAAAAATAAGTACAATCCCATGTCCCCAAAACTTTCTTTTAGCCCACTAAAAAATAGTTGTTTTTCTTTGGTTAGCTTCTACTCATAAGAAATGCAAACTACCAATAAATGTGAAGGCTGGCGGGCAGCTTAAAGAATTAACCTTAAAAAAAATTACATACACATTAAAATGGCAATGTAAAAATAGTTTTATCCAGCAGATTAACCAAGATGAGTAAGAATGATCAGAACCAGTGTTGGGGAAGGTATGAAGAAGCCGACTGTCTTATATTTAGCTTCTTATTGTTGTTAAGTGCCATCAAGTCAGTTCTGACTCATAGCAACCCTATATAGGGTTTCCAAGGAGCAGCTGGTGAGTTTGAACTGCCAAGACATTGTGGTTCAAACAGACCTTGAGGTCCACTGCTTATCCTACAGCACCACACCAGGACTCCTCTACTTAGCCAGTGAAAGAGTAAATCAGTTTTATACCATCTTTCAAAAGGACAATTTGAAATGCATGTGAAAAGACTTTGTTTCCTGGATTCAGTCACCTTTTAGGAATCTGTTCTAAAGTTATAAGACTCATTCACAAACATTTTTTATTGAAAAAAGAAAACTGGAAAGAAGGAAATATTCAACATAGGGGGCTTGATAAAATTTATGATATATATTTATGTTAGAAAACTGTCTAGGCACTAAGTGGGCTTAAAGAATCAACAGAGGAAGTTTAATTCTGAAATCTGAATTATGTAGGTATTTACAGAGAAAACTATAAAACATTAATTATAATTAAACCACTCAGGGATTATCATTGTTAGCATTAGATGGTATAATTTTAGTTATTTTTCTATGTATCTAATAGTCAACTGATCTTTGATTTAAAAAAAAAAAAGAGCTTCCACAGCAATTAAATGGAGAAAGGATAGTATTTTTCAGCAACTAGACGTTCAACCTAGACATGCAGAAAAACATATTTAGATATGTTGTCGCTGTTAAGTGCTGTTGAGTTGGTTAGACTGATAGCAACTTTGTACTCTGAGGAGCACACAGTGAGTTTAAACTGCAACCTTGTGGTTCAAACCGACCTTGAGGTCAAATGCGTATCCTATAAAACTACACCAAGATTCCTTATAGATACAGAGCTTATATTTTTAATTAAAAAAACACAAAACTCAAAAATGGATCACAGATCTAAATGTAACATGTAAAATTATAAAACCTTTACAAAGTAGTATAGGAGAAAATCTAGGTGATCTTGGATATGATGACGACTTTTAGATACAAAACTAAATGGAAAAAAAAAAAAAGATAATTTGGAACTCATGAAAAATTAAAAATAGGCACAAGATTTGCACAGACAACCACCAAAACACTATTCAGAGGATAAAAAAGCATAAAAAAATATATGTCATTTGGGAAAAAATTATAAGTTAAAAACAACAATGGGATACTGTTGCTAGGCGCTCTCGATTTCTGAGTAATTTGTTATTGTTGTTGTTAAGTGCTGTTGAGTCAGTTCCGACACATAGCAACCCTGTATAGGGTTTCCAAGGAGCAGCTGGTGAGCTTGAACTGCCAGCTTTGCTGTTCAAATGGCTTTGCAGTCTGGCGCATTAACCCACAGCACCACACCAGGACTCCTTGTTATTGTTAGGTGCCATCAAGTCCATTCTGACTCATAGCCACCTTATACACAACAGGACGAAACACTGCCCAATCCTGTGCCATCCTTACAATTGTTATTTGAGCCCACTGCTACTGCCACTGTGTCAACCCACCTCCTTGGGGGTCTTCATCCTTTTCATTGACCCTTTACTTTATCAAACATGATGTCCTTTTCCAGGGACTGGTCCCTCCTGATAACATGTCTGAAATCTGAGATATGACGTCTCACCATCCTGGTTTCTAAGGGGCATTCTGGCTATTTTTTCCAATATAGATTTGTTTGTTTTCTGGCAACCCATGGTACTTTCAATATTCTTCTCCAACATCATAATTCAAATCCTCGATTCTTCTATGGTCTGGTCTTATTCACTGTCCAATTACATATGCAAATGAGGTGACTGAAAATATCATAGATTGGTTCAGACACACCTTAGTCCTCAAACCAATCTTTTTGCTCTTGAATTTCGATTCACAGCAACCCTGTATATGGTTTCCAAGGCTATAACCTTTATGGGAGCAAAAAGTCTCATTTATTTCCTGTCAATGAGACACTAGTACACAACTATTAGCATACAAAATATTGACAATACCAAATGCTGGAGAGAATATAGAGGAACAAGAAGTCTCATTCATTTCTGGGATGAAAGCACAATGGCATAGCCACTTTGGAAGACAGTCTGGAATTTTCTTGAGAGCTAAGAATAATCCTACCATGGAACCCAGTAATTGCTATGTTGTTATTATTAAGTGCCTTTGAGTCAGTTCCAACTCATGGGGGTTCTGAGGAGCAGCTGATGGACTTGAACCACCAACCTTTCAGTTACGCTACAGCACCATACCAGGACTCCAATAATTGCTCTACTTGGTTATTTACTCAAATAAGATAAAAACATATCCACATAAAAATCTGCACACGAATATTTACAGCAGCTTTATTTAAATTACTAAAAATTGGAACCAATCAAGATGTTCTTCAATAGGCGAATAGATAAACTGGTATATATTATAAAATAAGGTATTAACCAGCTTTTTTCTTTTTAAGTGAGCTATCAAATCATGAAAAGACATGGAGGAACCTTAAATGCATATTTCTAAGTTAAAAAAAAAAAAACAGTCTGAAATAACTATGCACTGTATGATTTCAAAACTAAAACAAGTCCATGAGAGTCAAAATATGACCTTGAACACATCCCACCTGGATTTAGAGATCATCTCAAGAACATACTTGATGAAAAGACACAAATGACTGAAGACCAGAGAGTTATGGAGTGACATCAAGAACATCATACAGAAAGAAAGCAAATGGTCATGAAGAAGACAAGAAAGAGGAAAAGGCCAAAATGGATGTTAGAAGAGACTCTCAAATCTGCTCTCCAGCATAGAGATGCTAAAGCAAATAGAAGAAATGAGGAGATAAAAGAGCTGAGCAGAAATTTTCAAAGAGCAGCTCAAGAAGACAGTCAAATATTGTAATAAAACATGCAAAGAACTGGAGTTAGAAAACTACAAGAGAAGAACACACTCAATATTTTACAAGCTTAGGAAACTGAAAAATTCAAGCCTTGACTTGCAATATTGAACAATTTTATGGGCAAAATATTGAATGATTCAGAAAGCATCAAAAGAAAATGGAAGAAATTATACAGTCACTGTAGCAAAAAGAAATGGTCAATGTTTAACCATTTCCAGAGGCAGCATATGCTATAAAGCCAATGATACTGAAGAAAGAAATACAAGGTGTTTTGAAGGTAAAGTACAAGGTTCTGGGAATTGATAAAACACAAATTGAAATCTTTCAACAAACTGATGCAGCACTGGAGGCACTTAATCATCTATGCCGAGAAATTTGGAAGACAGCTACCTGGTCAACTGATTGGAAAAGATCCACATTTGTGCCCATTCCAAAAGAGAGGTGGCCCAATGAAATACAGAATTCATCGGACAATATCACTGATATTTAGTAAAATTTTGCTAAAGATAATTCTAAATACTATTGACCACAATATACTATTGACCACAATAGTATATTAACAGGATACTGCCAGAGCTTCAAGCTGGATTCAGAAGAGGAAGTGGAATTAGGGATATCATTGCTGATGTCAGATGGATCTTGGCTGAAAGCAGAGAATACCAGAAAGATGTTTACATGTGTTTTATTGATTACACAAAGACTTTCAATTGTTTGGATGATGGCAAACTAGGGACAATATTGCAGAGAATGAGTATTCTGGAACACTTAATTGTGCTCTCGAGGAACTTGTACATAGCTCAAGAGGCAGTTGTTTGAAAAGAACAAGTGAACACTGAGTGATTTAAAATTAAGAAAAGTGTGTGCCAGGGTTATATTCTTGCACCATACTTATTTCATCTTTATGCTGAGCAAATAATCTGAGAAGCTGGATTATAAGAAGAATGTGGATCAGGATCTGAGCACTGTTAGTTATTTTCCTATCCATATATAATAATTTTTTCCTTCCTTTCTAAAATTTTCTAGAGCTCTCTGACTAGGCAGTTTATTCACACAGCTTAAGAAAATACACTAAAGGGTATACATAAAGTGTATACAATAGTTTCCTTCCAACATCTGTCGTCCACTCACCAAGATTCCCACCCCAAGGCAATTCGTCTTTGCAATTTTGCATGGATTGTTCCAAAATAATTGTTTCTATACAAATCTATATACATATATTCTACATCTTCCTTTGCCTTTTTGTTTTGTTTTAATTCAAATGGTAAGTATACCTTGCCTTTTCTATTCAATAGATAAAGAATGCCATCATTCCTTTTCTAATGACTACATGGTATTCCAGGCATGATCAGACCAAAACTAGAGTAAACATATAATTTATTATTCTAGTCAAGATATTTTTGAAAGGGAAAAGGATGCTATTATTAATTAAACTGGAACAAGAGGCTTAAGTCAAGACTGTCCAAGGGGAAAATGGGAGCCCTGGTAGTGCATTAGTTAAGGCATTCAGCTGCTAACAGAAATGCTGGTGGTTAGAACTCACCAGCTGCTTCATGGGAAAAAGTGTGGCCATCTGCTTCCATAAAGACTTTGAAACAACATAGGGCAGTTCTACTGTATCCAAAGGGTTGCTATGAGTCAGAATCAATTCGATGACAATGAATTTTGTGTTGTTGTTGTTTTGTGTTTTTAAGTTCCAGACAAACTTGGACATATGACCAACTAAGTATAACTAATCGCACTCTATGTAAGCAGTCTCCTATTGATGGACACTTAGATTGTTTCTAATAATTTGCTACTTCAAAAATCTACTGCTGCAGTGAAAACCTTTATATATGGGTCATTCCATACAAGTGAAAGCATATGTGTAGGATATAGTACTTAGAACTGAAATTGTTTAGTCCAAAGAAATATATACTGTTTTTATTTCATTAATTTTTTCAGATTGCATCCCAAAAGGTAATAGTTATCTTTATTTATCTGAACGAAGCTAGTTTTGATTTTATGATAAGATAAAACAACCAAGTTACTTTTGAAATTAAAAGTAGTTTGAAAATGTAGACTGATCAAGTTTAAAGAATTCTTAGTCATAATTATGTATAGAAACATATGGCTAGAAATTATTAGAATTGAATATACAGAATTTCTAAACTATTCAGAAATTTACAAATACACATGAAGCCCTCTAGCGATATATGTTAGGAGAGCTTGTGGCACTGTAGGATAGGCACTGGACTGCTAGTTGCATGCTCAACATTTCCAACTCACCACCTGCTCCACAGGAGAAAGATGAGCTTTCTGTTCCTGTAAAGACTTAGAGCCTTGAGAACCCTACACAGGGTCACTATGAATCACCATCGACTTGATAGTAGCTACGTTTTTATTTTACTTTAATGCATGTACATGACAGATTATGCAGTCAGATTTACTGTTATTATTAATTCCACTATGCATCTCCCATCCCTTTTATCTGACATTATAGTCAGTCTCTTTTTTTTAATCCAACTACTTAAATCAGTTTTCATTTTGAAGTCGGTAAGTAACAACAAATGGCTGATACAAGTCTGTCTTTTTGCTTCTCAGAAGACAAACAGTTCCAGAAAGGCAGTTCTCCTACTTAGGAGCAGTGATTGTAGTATCAGCATTATCCATTATAGCTGTGGGGGCCAGCAGGCTGGGAGAAGCTGCTAAAACTGTACCACCACAACGCTGTAAGTAGCAAATGCCTACTATCTCAAGGCAGACTCGTTCCTGCTTCATGCACACATACTCTGGGAGAAAATCCACAGCTTCTTTCACTTAGGAAATAAAACCAATACTTGCCAAAATATGTTTTAATAATCTCATATATTCAGGCTTAAACATCTTCCTATGACTCACAAGACATTCCCAATATGAGCTTTAGATTTAGCATATAAATTTTGATGCCAAGAAGCTATAAGACCAAGTACAGAGTGTTCTCAAATGTATGAGAGAGGCTTTCTATGAGAGTTTTGGTAAGAATATCATATCCCTTTTTTATGAAAAGAGGATTTGGAAATTATTTCCAAGAGATTACCTGTTGAAATAAATGAATACTTTTTAAATTTGGAACTTGTAATGAATATGTAAAATCCTAGCACAATTCCGGAACATAATAAATATTTCCTGAATCACTGAATTTGGAGTTAGATAGATGTTAATGTATTAAAAACATATCTGATAACAGACACAGCTAAGAAATAAAAACCACACTTTCTTGGCTGCAATGCCTTTAAAAATTAGGTCAAGGAAATGCTACCTTGTCAATGTCTTCACACTTGAAGTAGTAGCAACCACTAGTTGTGATGAAATAATGATACCAATGTTCTGTGGATGGAGCTTTAGGCTATTTACAATCTTTGGCTACTTCAGAATATGCTGCAATAAATAGTGTGTGCATGTGTGTGTGTATATGTGCACACATATCCATAGGATAAAAATACTTAGAAGTAAAATTGTGCTAAGTATTCACAGATATTATTCTTTTCATTCTGACAATAGCCTTGTGAGGTAGCTACATGTGCCTCAAATTTACAGAGGAGGACATTCAACTAAGGCTAAGAGCAATTAAATAATTTCCCTAACGTCATCTTTGGTGTTGTAAGATAAGCACTGGCCTGCTAATCACAAGGTCAGAGGTTCAAACCCACCAGCCTCTTCCTCAGGAACTCTATATAGAACCAAGTGGACACCACTGAACAACAAGATGATCATACAGCCAGCAACTAGTGGAGTGGGGTTCAACCCTAATTCCAAATGCCTTACCCATTCCACAGGGACCCCTGGATGGTGCAAACAATAAATGTGCTTGGGTACTAATCTGACTGTTGGAGGTGATCTACCTCCTAACATACCAGTCACAGAAAATCCTAGGGCATGTACGCATCTCACCATGAGTTGGAATTAACATGACTGCAAATGGTTCTGTTGTGATAGTTGTTTTCATTTGCTTATTCCACTATCAAAGCACTGATGGTGCTATAGGATCAGCACTGGACAGCTAACCACAAGGTTGGCAGTTCAAACCCACCAGCCACTCTCTGAAACCCTATACAGACTCTATGACACACAACAACAACCAATTCCACTAATTTACACTCTTATAGGTGTTTTCCTATAAAGCCCTGAACAAATAGCATAGTAGGATACTTAAGCCACATTTGAAGTCCTGATCACTTAAATTCAACAAATTAACACAATGACAGGAGTGATGATTAAGCAGACAGAGATGTGGCTGGTACTGGTCCCTGGTGATAGGTCTCGATCTGTCATTCTGAAGAGGGACCCTCATGGATGTAGGTGAAAGCCACACACTCTAAACACATTTTGCGTTTTTTAAATTTCATTCAATGACTTCTGCCAGATCCCATGGATTATGTAGTTTAGATCTGCCTGGTAAAAACTAGTAAATGGAACTCATGATTATTCCTGCTACAGGGTTGTTGTTGCTGTTGTTGGCCCTTGAGTAGGTATGGACTCATAGCGACCCTGTATGTGGTTTCCAAGGAGTGACTGGTGAGCTTGAACTGCCCAGTTTGTGGTTGAACCCGACCTAGCAGTCCAGTGAATTAACCCACAGCGCCACTTCTGGACTCCACTCCAGGGTAGTTGTTGTTGTTGTTGTTATGTGCCGTGGAATCGGTTCCGACTCTTAGCGACCCTGTACAGGGTTTCCGAGGCTGTAAATCTTGACGGGAACAGAACGCCTCATCTTTCTCCCACGGAACAACTGGTAGTTTCAAACTGCTGACCTTGTGGTTCGCAGCCCGATTCGTAACCACTACGCTACCAGAGCTCCAGGGTTAGTGTTATAAAAAGACCTCTGTTTGGATAATTTGGCAAACACTCCCTCATAGATGGCATATAAGAAACTTGTCTTCTTACTTATATCCGATAGAAGAACTTATAACAAAAGTTCAGAATACTAAAATAATTTCTAGAACTAACGATCTAAACATCTTTGGCTTTTATAACTGAGTATCCCCATTTTAGGCACTCACAAGGCTTTACACATACAAAGTACACATTACAACTTTCTTGAGGGGATTTGACAATATGCTTCTAAAATATAGATTTTCTTTGATCCATAAATTTTACCACAGGGATTTTGTTCTACAGAAATATCAGGAAAAGAAGGTTTATATACATGAGGTATTTATTGCAAGTTTATTTATTTTATCTTTAAAAAGGAAAACAACCAAAATATACAACAAAAAGAGTTCAGTTAAACAATTTATTGTATGTCCATATGGGAAAAGATTATACCCCATTAATATTACATTTCCAGAGAAGATTTAACATGTGGAAATCCTCATGATATAAGGTCAACGGAAAAAGAAGTCTAGAAAACTAAGGTACAGAGCAACCTTAACTTCGCCGTGTGTCTATATAAACACATACAGAGAAAAACTAGACAGTAAACCATAATTTACAGACACAGTAGACTGATACATGATTTTTATTTTTCCCTTCCTGTATTTGTTTATTTAATTGTATACAGTGACTATGTATTACAATCATATCTGGAAAAAATAGCAAACTGCTGAGGGATAAAGCAATGGACCGCAAGATCAGCTTGAACTACAAGTTCAGTGGTTCAAACTCACCAACTGCTCCTTGGAAACCCTATACAGGGTTGCTATGAGTGGGAACGTACTCAACAGCACTTAACAACAGCAATCTATATATAAAGGAACATGGTAGCTCCATGTGATAAACACTTAACTCCTAACCACAAGGTCTGCAGTTCAACCCTGCTAGCCATTCCATGGGAGAAGGATGACATTTTCTGCTCCCATGACATTCTGAAACCATATACAGGGGTTGTTATGAGTAGGAACTGACTGGAGGGTACTTAACAAAAACAAATATGCAAATATATATATATATATATATATATATACACACACACACACACACACATATGGAGCTCTGCTGGCTTAATGGTTATGAGTTGGGCTGCTAACCTCAACGTCAGCAGTTTGAAACTACCAGCTGTTCTACAGGAGAAAGATGAGGCTTTCTGTTCCTATAAAGATTGGTTGTTGTTGTTGTTAAGTACCGTGGAGTTAGTTTCGACTCATAGTGACCTTACACAGGGTTTCCAAGGCTGTTAATATTTAAGGGAGCAGAACACCTCATCTTTTTCCCGTGGAACCGCTGGTAGTTTCGAACTGCTGACCTTGAGGTTGGCAGTCCGACTCGTAACCACTATGCTACCAGAGCTAGGCTTGGAAACCCTATGCAGGGTCACTATGAGTCAGAAATGACTCCACAACACATAACTACCACTACCACAATATATATTTGTTGTTGCTGTTAGACTGTGGTCTTTGATCTTCATCAGTAAGTATTTTAAGTCCTCTTGGCTTTCAGCAAGCAACATTGTATCATCATCGTATCCCAGATTGCTAATGAGTCTTCCTCCAATCCTGATGCCATGTTTTTCTTCATATAATCCAACTTCTCAGATGATGTGCTCAGCATACAGATTGAGTAAGTATGGCAAAAGAATACATCTCTGGGGCACACCTTTCCTAATTTTAAACCAATTGGTGTTCCTTTGTTCTGTTCAAACAACTGCTTCTTAGTCTGTGTACAGCTTCCTCATGAGCACAATTGTGTTAAAAAAATACTCATTCTCTGCAATGTTGTCCATAGCTTGTCATGACTTACAAAATTGAATGTTTCTGTGTAATCAATAAAGCACATGTAAACATCTTTGTGGTATTGTCTGCTTTCAGCCAAGATCCGTCTGATATCAGCAATGACATTCTCATTCCACATCCTCTTCTGAATCTGCCTTGAATATCTGGAAGTTCTCTGTCAATGTATGGTTATAGCCATTTTTGTATTTATCTTTAGCAAATTTTTTCTTGCATGGGATATTAATGATATTGTCTGATGATTTCCATTCTGTTGGGTCATGCCTCTTGGATATGACCCAACAGAATGGGCACAAATATGGATCTCTTCCAGTCAGTTGGCCAAGTAGTTGTCTTCCATATTTCGTGGCGTAGATGAGTGAGTGCCTCCAGTGCTGCATCAGTTTGTTGAAAGATACCAATTTGTATTCCATCAATTCCTAATAACTTGTTATTTGCCAATGCCTTCAGTGTACCTTGGACTTCTTCCTTCAGTATCATTGGTTCTTGATCATATGCTATCTCTTGAAATGGTTGAATATCGACCATTTCTTCTTGATATAGTAACTCTGTGTACTATTTCCACCTTCTTTTTTTATGCTTTCTGAATTATTCAATGATTTGTTCATTGCTATTGTTGTTGAGTACCATCAAGTTGGTTTTGACTCAGAGTGACCCTGTATGGGATTTCCACGGAGCAGATTGTGAGATTGAACCACTGACCTTGCAATTCAAATCAACTTTGCAGTCCAGCGCATTAACCCACAGCACTACACCAGGATGCCAGCTTGTCCATAGAATCCTTCAATACTGCATGTCGAGGACTGAATTTTTTCTTCAGTTCCCTCATCTTGAGAAATGCTGTGTGTTCTTCCCTTTTGGTTTTCTAACCCCAGGTCTTTGCATATTTCATTATAATATTTGACTTTGTCTTCTTGAGCTGACCTTTAAAAATTCTATTCAACTCTTTTACCTCCTCATTTCTTCAACTTTCTTTAGCATCTCTATGCTGGCGAGCAAGTTTCAGAGTCTTTTCAACACGCATTTTGGTCTTTTTTTTTCTTCCTTTTCTTCTTCATAACATTTTGCTTTCTTCCTGTATGATGTACTTGATGTCATTCAACAACTCTTCTGGTATTTGGTCTTTAGTGTCTAACGCATCAAGTCTGTTCCTCAGATGATCTCTAAATTCAGGTGGGATATGTTCAAGGTCATATGTTGGCTCTCAAGGACTTGTTTAAATTTTCTGCATATTCAGCCTGAACTTGCATATGAGCAATTGATGGCCTGTTCCACTGTCTGCCCCTGGCCTTGTTTTGGCTGATGATATGGAGTGTTTCATCATCTCTTTCCACAGATATAGTCAATTTGATTTCTGTGTATTCCATCTGGTGAAGTTCATGCATATAGTTGTCTTTTAAGTTGTTTAAAAAAGTATCTGCAATGAAGAAGTCATTGGTTTTCTAAAATTCTATCATGCAGTTTTCTATTGCCAAGGCCATATTTGCCAACTATTGATCCTCTTTGTTTCCAACCTTTGCATTCCAATCACCAGTAATTATCAATACATCTGGATTGCATGCTTGACTAATTTCAGGCTGAAGAAATTTGTAGAATTTTTCAATTTCTTCATCACTGGATTTAGTGGTTGGTGGTGGGTAAATGTTTACCGCTGTTTCCCTCCATTTTGAGCTGTGTCCCACCAACAAATGAAGGTCCAGAACGCTTTACTCTACTCTTGTAATCACAGCCAACTCTGCTTTGAGGAGGCAGCTCTTCCCTAGTTATATTTTGAGTGCCTTCCAACCTGAGGGGCTCATCTTCTCTCACTGTATCTGACAGTATTCTGGGGCTCTTCATCACATTTCAATAGTCAATATTCTGATTATTGTGTTCATCACTCTTCATAAGGTTTTCAGTGATGAAATATTTGGATATAGTTCATCTCTCCTTCTTCCTAGTCTGTCTTCATCTGGAAGCTCGCTGAAACCTGTCCACCATGGGTGACCCTGCTGGTATTTAAAATACCTGTGGCATAGCTTCCAGAATCACAGCAGCTCACAAGCCACCACAGTATACCAAAGTGACAGACAAGTGGTGGATATTTATATTGTTTTTGTTGTTGTTAAGCACCGTCGAGTCGGTCCCAACCCATAGCGACACTGTATAGGGTTTCCAAGGAGCAGCTGGTGAACTTGAACCACTGACCTTGCAGTTCAAACAGCTTTGCAGTCTGGTGCATTAACCCACAGCGCCACATCAGGATATATATATAAATTCTTCAAACCACTTGTTGGAGCTGTGGAATTTCTTGGTCATAGAACTGTAACCGGAGAAAGTTATAGCCAAGCCAATTAATATAAACTTTTATTTATTTCTCTTGCTTTCTGCAGTTTGACCACTTTGCTTTGCTTACTGATACCACCACTGGTCTAGAAAGAGGGAAAGCTATAACAGCAAAGTGCAAAACTTGAATCAGTCCAGGGAGACTAAGATCAATGACTTCTGATACTAAATCATGTAATAAATGACAAATTGCATTGTACACTCCATCTGCATCCTGTGGAAAATTCAGCTTCCCTTCCTTGTTCAGTTCAGACCCCAGCTACAAACTCAGCGCTTCTCAATCTTATCCCCAGCACCTTGGACAAAGTCAGCAGGTACTAACCACAAGCTTGGGAGTCCACATAATTCTCCACTTCAGACCAGCTGGATCCCCTTTGGGTTTGTTAATTCACTGAAAGGACTTACAGAGTTCATGGGAAATACCATGTCTATGATAACAATGATAACATCGTTAACAAGCAAGAATGCAAATGAAGAGCTAACTGTATTATCAAACAAGCATGCAAATGAAGAGAAGCATAGTAGAGATGCATAGGGTAAGATCTAGGAGGGTTCACAGTGGGAAGCTTTCCTCTCCCAAAATTTTTACAATTCTTTTACTTTTATTTCTTAAGTAAAAGATAGTATTGTAAAAAGTTGTGGAATAAACAATCTTGGGTGTTGAGACCAAATCAAATAGTATCAAAGTCTAAAATTAAATTCCATGGTAACCCACTGTGCTGTCTCTGAGTACCAGGGATCCCTCCTGCCTGAACATCACCCAGGAAGCTGAATGCAAGCCTAGGGCTCAGAACATTGTCAGCTTCATCACCTGATCATCATGGATTATATCATGCCTTGTGAGGTTTATTCAGTATCAAGCCCCCAAATGAACTCTTAGCAGTCTTAGTACCTGGCCACAATAAAGGCCATTATGCTTCATGAAGCTTCATTTGTATTAGGCTCCCATGTGGTCCAGCTGTCAGGAGCCCATAACAAAAGGACAAATTGCTTTATACACCTCACATCATCATTTTGTTATTGGAGACTGACTGACTCCCTGTTCATACCTACCTATGACTGCAGGCAACCGTGTCTTGGTTTGAGAGAAAAACAACCTTAGCTAAGAATTTCCATGATGTCACTAAGTGACAAAAGCCCTTGGGAAATGCCTGCTTCCTACTACTAAACACTCTGGTCTGTCTCTTCATTCAGTTTCCTCTTTCTTGAGCGCCTGTAAATTTCATACCACTCAAATTCTACTCTCCATTTTCCTCCAGGAATTAAGATATCTCATAGTTTATTTCCAAAGTAAAAGACAGAATTGTAAAAAGTTGTGGAATAAACTATCTTGCGTGTTGAGATTAAATCAAATGGTAGCAAACCAAAAAATGAAATCCAATGATACCCAGTTGTTGTTACGTGTCATTGAGTTGGTTCACTGATTCATAGTGATCCTGTATAAGGTTTCTAAGGAGCGGCTGGTAGGTTTGAGCTACTGACCTTGCAGTTAGCAGTCCAGTACTTATCCTATAGCACCACACCAGGACCCCAATGGTAATCTCCTTAAATCCAATCAATGTGTTCTGCTAATTGTCAATCTATTGCTAATCATCAAATATTTGTTTCTCAGTGGTTCTAAACCCTTAAAGTATGTTATTGTTGTTGTTATTTGCCGTTTAGTCGATTCTGACCCATAGTGACCCTGTATAGGGTTTCCAAGGAGCAGCTTGTGAATTTGAACCACCAACCTTGCAGTTCAAATGACTTTGCAGTCTGACGCATTAGCCCACAGCGTCACACCAGGACTCCTTTAAGGTATGTACTGCTATACAATTGATACTGGTTTGAGTGGGGCAAGATAGTTATCTCTCCCCGTGAAGCTGTTGTTATTTGTGTCCTATTCCCAGAGGAAGCTATGTTTGGGAAAGCTGACAAAGTTGAATACAGTTCACAGCTGAAATCATCATTGCATGGGTTTGTCTGTTTGCTTAGCCACTGCTTCAAACCAGTGTCCTTCTTTGATGGTCACCTACTCCACTTGATTTTACCTCTATCAACAAAGAAATCAACAAATATTTCTGAGAACTCATAGTCTCATTTTTCTTTCATTTCTCAGTTTAGGGAGAAATCATTCGAGATTAAAATAGTACCAGTTCAGTTCTATTTCCTGTTTTCTATAAATTAAAGGCAGGTACAAAACAATCCATAATTTCAGGCTCCCCTAAATAGTTAGTAGGGGAAAGAGTTTGTGGGCAGTAGTTGTTCGGTGTCAACTTCTTGCCTTCCATACTTGAGTCCTGGTGTGGTTCTGTGGGATAAAGCACTGAACCACAAGGTCAGTTTGAACCACAAGTTTGATGGTTCAAACTCTCCAGCCACTTCTTGGACACCCTGTACAGCCTCACTATGAGCTAGAACCGGATGGACAACACTTAGCATGGGTTTGATTCCCGGTCAATGCACCTCATTCAGAGCCACCACCTATCTGTCAGTGGAAGCTTGAGTATGCTATGATGTTGAACAGGTGTCAATGAGGCGTCTAGATTAAGACAGACTAGGTAGAAAGGTCTGGCAACCTATTTCTGTCAATGAGGCTTCTAGATTAAAACAGAGTAGGTAGAAAGGTCTGGCAATGTATTTCTGTCAATGAAAACTCGATGGATCACAAAAGATCACAGGGATGTTTACAGGACTGGGCTGCATGTCATTCCATTGTGCGTAGGGTTTTCATAAATTGGGGCCAACTCAATGGCAGCTAATAACAACAACAGGAACGTGGGTAAATGTTTGAAGTGATGTGCCTTTTCATGATCTCTGACATAAAACCATACCAGAGTAATCTACTTCACCTTCCTGTAAAGCCAGGCTCCACTTTGAACACTTACCTAAACTTTGTCATTAACACTTTAGTGACACCTTGGAAAATGCCGGCACCACGTGCCCTTGTTTAACACTTCATTTTCCCAGCTCTTTCTCATCCTCACATGCACTAGGTCTTGGAGCTCATAACAAACTCCTTAGCCTTGATTATCCAATGGGATGTGTTGGTCCCTTTATAAATCATGGTCTCCACCAACAATGGAGTTATGATCACTGTCCTCTCCCATTCACCTCAGCAATTACAAACTCCTCACTTCTCTCTCATGCTACTAATGCAATACTCTCCCACTAGTTCTCCACTGACAGCCTTGCGCGCTGCTGGACTGAGAAAGTGAAGAGAGTCAAGCATGATGCTGTCACTTTTTTGGCAGGAGCCGCCATCTTGCAGTAATCCACCAAGATGACAAACACAAAGGGAAAGAGGAGGGACACCTGCTATGTGTTCTCCAGGCCTTTCAGAAAACAGGGGGTTGATCCTTTGGCCACAGACATGCTAATCTACAAGAAAGGTAATATTGTGGACATCAAAGGAATAGACACAGTTCAAAATGGCATGCCCCACAAATGTTACCAGGCAAAACCGGAAGAGTCTACAATGTGACCCAGCATGCTGTTGGCATTGTTGTGAACAAGCAAGTCAAAGGCAAGATTCTTGCCAAGAGAATTAATGTGCACAATGAGCATAGTAAGAACTCTAAGAGCCCAGATAGCTTTCTGAAGTGAGTGAAGGAAATTGATCAGAAAAAGAAGGAAGCCAAAGAGAAAGGGACCTGTGTTCAGCTACAGCGCCAGCCTGCTCCGCCTAGAGAGATGCACTACATGATAAGCAATGGGAAGGAGCCTGAGCTGCTAGAACGGATTCCCTAAGGCATAACAGGAGTGAAATAAAGATGTCCGAAGTGCACAAATGTCAGGTCTTTGGTTGTAATTGTGTGGAGGTGTGGTGTCCTTCCCCACAAATACATAGTATTTGAAGTACCTTTTGTTCCCCAATTCGCTTGATAATAAATGCTTTTATTAATGGAAAAGAAAGAATGATGCTGTCAACATTCTATTCCTCATGCACACACCTGTCTCTATCTCCTCCCTGTCCACCCTTACCTCCTTGTCTCTGGTCTCAGGATATAAAGAGTTTTTTCTTCCGTCTTAATTTCCAAGACCTCATCCTACCTGTTACTCTCTCTTCTGTCTTCAACTCCCCCTCCTCCATCTATCTTTTACTCCTTGTTCTATAAATAGGTAAACACTTTCTTACATGACAGACAAGTGCTCCTAGGACTGTTCTCCTGCATTAACATCCATTTTCTCCCCTTTCTCCTCAGCTATCATCCCACAGAATGCATTCCTATCACTTATGTCCCAGTCCTTATCTCTCTCCTCCAGCTGGACCCCCTACAATCTGACTTCCACTTTCACTCTTTGCTACAAATACTCAAGATCAACAACAATCCCCTAAGTGTCAACCCAACAGATGATGCACAAGTCTTATATTCACTTTCTACCTGCATTTGACAGGCTTGGTTACCTTTTATTTCTTGAGACACTGCCATTTTGTACCATTTTTTCTGCCCTCTTTCCCAAGCCTTCTTCCTGGGTTCCTCTTTCTCCCCATTCCTTAAATGACACTTTTCCCACATTACATCATAAATCTCATTACTCTCAGTCTACTGCTCTTCTTGGAATGTGCTAGTCATTCTTGTGGTTTTAACCTTTGCCTAAATATTTATAATTCTCAAATTCTTATTGCCTGTCCACAACCACTGGCAGGACACTTTAGTGCTACAAGATGCCCAGAGAGTGGTCACTATAACAGATGGTCCTGAATGACAATTCTATCCTGTTGTTGTTTTTTCCTGTTCTTCCTTTTTTGGTCCTTAGGTCTCACCTTGTGATTTATTCTGTCTCCAAATTTAACACTTCTGCCTGGGTGTTACCATGCCAACCAAAAATAAATATGGGCTCATATCTACTCCACTGGAATACAAATGCAAAAACATATCACCTAATAAAAAGAGTGTTGTATGGAATGCAAGCAGATTAAGCTTCTGATTTAAGGGCTCCTGTTGGAATGGGAGGATCTCTGCCCCAATTAAGCCGTAATGAGGCCACATGTTTTAAAATAATTTCTTTAAGCCCCTTGGGAAACAAAGTTCTTTGAGAGCTATAACCAGGCAGGAGCTTTGCTTTAGGCCCACTGGTCCAAGTACTGAAGGGTTAAAGTAATATGAGTGTCCAACTGGTTTCCCAGCATTCAAGGTGATGGAGCATATCGTATACTTTCTGGAGGTCACAGAATATGCCGTCAAGGGCACTTCTCTATGTTACTAAGAGACACAGAAACTCCCACACCTAATACCCACACCAGGAGTGGAGGCCACATCACTATTCTGAATGTGGTTAATACTGTATGGGTCCTTGGTTGTATCCTTAGCAATGATGTTATAATGGCTTTTTGTCTTCTCTTTTCCTCCCAAACAGAAGATCATTCACAATGGCAAGAAAAATGCTAAACAGACGAAACCATATGGGGACTTTTATTGCAAAAAATCTTTCTCTGAGGATGATGAGAAACAAGACTTGGCTCTAATAAGTCATTTCTTTTTTTTCAGGGATGCATTTGATGCGCACTAACTTGGGAATCTGCTTTTCATGGCATTGTTGGAGTCTCTAGTACCTGCCATCATCTCTGAAACTCTCCCCAGCATTGCATATGCCCCTGAACATATCCTTGACCTCTCTAGTGATCTGGGTATGTACAAGCTATTGACTCCAGTACTGCGTACTTACTATACTTGTAAGGACAACGTACTGTGTAAGTACTGTTGTTGTGGTTGTTAGGTACCAACTCGATAGCACCTAACAACCACAACAACAGTGCTTACACAGTACATTGTAATCAAAAACAAAACCCATTATCAAACATCTACACTGTGGTGTTGACAAAGAATACCGAATGTAACATGGACTGCCAGAAGAAATATAACTAGAATCCTCCATAGAAGTGAGGAGGATGAGACTTTGTCTAGGAGACTGATAGTGACCCTACACAGAACAGAACAAAACATTGTCAGTTCTGCACCAACCTCACTATCAAGTCTGTGTACAGCCAGGACTGAAAACAAAGAAGCCTTCAATTTTAGCAATATCTTATTCTTTCACTAATTTTATAGTTTATCATTGAAGCAGGTCTTCCTCCTATGATTTTGCTTCATGTTTTCAGCAAGAGTAGAGTACAGTTGTTTTTGTTTTGTTATCTTTTGCCACCTTAATTCATAGTTATCCAAGTGGGACTGAGCATGCTAAACCATGGCCCTTCCTCCAGCTCTCAGCAAGAAGCACGCTTTCTCTTCTAGTTCTAATTTTATAAGCATAGGCATTTATAAGAGGAGCCTGCATTGTTGGCTTTTCCTAAGGTTAAGTGGGTAAATTGAGCTTAAATTCACTGTTATCTAGTTGATTTTGGCTCATAGTCACCCTATAGAACAAAGAACTACTCCTTAAGGTTTCTGGGAGTGAAAATCTTTAGAGGAGCAGACAGTCTCCTCTTTATCCTGAAGAGCAGCTGGTGGATTTGAACCACCAACCCTGAGGTTAGCAGCCCAAACTTAACCCACTGCATTATCAGGACTCTTAAATGTAGCTTAGTCAGGGCTGAACCAGCTTCAAGTACACTTGCCACAAACTGAAGTTTTCAACCTAGCTTTTATCAAAAAGAAAGTGTTTCAACCTGTCTAACATCTGCATGTCTCAAGTGGGGAAAAGGGTGATCCAGCAGTTTTAATCATGAGAAACAAAACCCGTTATCCAACATTTACACTGTGGTGTTGACGAAGAATACCGAATATAACATGGACGGCCAGAAGAAATACAACTAGAATGATCCATAGAGGTGAGAATGATGAGACTTTGTCTAGGAGGCTTTCAGCACATCACCAGGAAAGAACAATTGCTAGAAAAGGATGATGTGTTTGGTAAAGCAGAGGGTCAACAAAAATGAAGGGAGCCCTAAATGAGATGAACTGATACAACAGCCACACCAATAGGCTTACACACACCAATGAGCATGAATATGGCATTGCTGTTGTTGTTCTTGCTCAGTGCTATCGAGTTGGTTCTGACTAACAGCTACCCGTGTAGAGTTTCTGAGGAGCAACTGGTGGGTTTGAATCACCAACCATGTGGTTAGCAATCCAGTGCTTATCCCAGTGACACATCATGGCAAAGGACTGGGCAGTGCTTTGCTTTATTATATATGAGGATGCCATGAGTCAGAGCCCACTTAATGACAACTAACAACAACAACACTGGTCTGGGTTCAGGTTTTCAAATAGTCAGTTCTCAAATTACCCACGTTGGTAATTTCTTTTTAGTACGATATTAAGAAACACACTAAAAAAACCTTCTTTATTATATGGAACATAACTCTATTACATGTAGTGCATATATTAATTACATCCATATCTGATAAGTAAACAAATGAAAAACTGGAAACATAAACAAAAAGAGAAGAAAAATAGGTAATTCCAATGAGCAAAGCTAGGCAATGTAACCTCAATAGGATGGTAAATGAGATGTCTGAAAGACCCAGACTTTGAGAGGATCTTTTAAAATGTTTACCCTGCAACCATTCTCGGAAGCAGGCTTTTTTTTTTTTTTTTTTTTTTAACAATTCCTTACTATTCTCAGGGAATGCCAGCATCCAGACTGGTAGCATGACTTTATTTAAAACAAAACAAAAAGCAAACATTTACATTTAACCATATCCTCCAATATCTATAGACCCTTAACATTAGAAGACCCAAGGCTGGATCTTGATAATTATTTTGTTTTAAATTCAGATGACATCATTTATTATAAAGTGTTTGGAAAGTTTATCTTATTTTCCTTAATATCACTAGTACCTTTGGTTGTAAATACTGGATCCTAATAAACTATGGATAACGTTATGAAGGATAGGTATTTCAGAACACTTACTTGTGCTCATGAGGAATTGTACCAAGGCCAAGAAGCAGTTGTTCAAACAGAACAAGGGCATACTGAATGGTTTAAAATCAGGAAAGGTGTGTGCCAGGGTTGTATATTTTCAACATAGTCAATCTGTATGCTGGGTATATAATCCGAGAAGACTGTTTATCTCAAGAAGAACATGGCATCAGGATTTCCAAAGAGTGACTGATGAGCTTGAACCATCAACCTTGCAGCCCAGCTCCTTAACCCAGAGTCTTGTAGAAATGGGACTTGGGCTGATGCTGTGGACTTTGATTCTTCAGCTCCCTCCAGTGAAGCTGGAGGAGGTTTGAGGCCACCTCTCCATCATTTTTTTATACTGCTCTTTGTCTCGGTGTTCTGTATTCTTCCTCTCTGTGTGTATCATCTGTGTTGCACTGTGCCATGGCTATTCATTTTGCAGTGGCCTTAGTAACTCTTTGAACTTGGTGAAAGGCAGAATAGATTTAAGAACAGAAGATGAGTAAGTGAAATTTTTGCAACTCTTTTGATGGGCACTTTGGGCATCATACATGGGTGGGTCACCATGAGTCAGAGTTGACTCAAGAGCACCTGGTTATAAGAGCATTCTTGATTGGAATCAAAGAACTGGAAGATTGACAATGGTTGAACGCTCACCAGGGAGCTGTCCAGCATAAGCTTGAAAGGGCACTCATGAGGAAAGGACCTAATCTGAGGCACTTCACAAATCTCTGTTTGACTTTAAATGTAGCAGAAAGCTTCCTTATATTATGCCAACATAGTTCTTCCCAATGACTTCTTCTCATTGGTTCTAATTCTACCTCCATGAAACTGCCAACAGCATGCTCTGACTCTCTTCCAATCAATTATCCTTCAATATGTTCATATAGATATCGCCTCTCCCCTCTGTCTTCTCTTTCTCACACTCAATTCCTCACAGTTGCTTGCAACCGTATGACAAGACCCTATTGTCTTCACCATTGCTGTTCTTGTAGTTGTTAGATGCCATCAAGTCAGTTTGACTCATAGAGACCCTACATACAACAGAACAAATTGCTGTGGTCCTGTAGCACCCTCACAATTTTGTAGTGATATTTCAGTCCATTGCTGCTGCTACTATGTCAATCCATCTCAGTAAGGGCTTTCATCTCCAGGGACTAGTTCTTCCTGCCAATATGGCCAAAGTAGGAGTGACCAAGTTTCACCATTGCTGCATCTAAGGAAAAATTCAGCCATACTTCTTCCAAAACACATTTGTTCATTCTTCTGGCAGTCCATGTTATATTCAATATTCTTCATCAACACCATAATTCATATGCATTGATTCTTCTTCAGTATTACTTATTCATTGCCCAACTTTCAAATGCATATGCTGTTGTTGTTGTTGTGAAGTGCCATTGAGTCGGTTCCGACCCATCATGACCCTGTATAGGGTTTCCAAGGAGGAACTGGTGAGCTTGAACCACCAACCTTGCAGTTCAAATGGCTTTTCAGTCTGACGCATTAACCCACAGTGCCACACCAGGACTCCAATGCAGATGACTCACATGCATATGAGGTGGTTGAAAATAACATGGATCGTGACACTTTAAAGTGATTTTGGTATTTTTCTTTTGGCAGCAGATTTGCCCACTACAAGACAAGACATCATTTGATTTATTGACTGCTGCTTCCATGAGTGTTGATTGTGGATCCAAATAAAATGAAATCTTTGCAATATCACTATTGTTGTTGTTATTGTTGTTAAGTGTCATCAAGTCAGTTCCAACTCATCGTGAACCTGTGTAGGTTTTCAAGGAGTGGTGAGTTTGAACCGCTGACCTTGCAGTTCAAACAGGACTTGTGGTAGAGTGCTTATCCTACAGCGCCACACCAGGACTTCACTTCACCATTAGGGACTCATTATTTAGGGGTTAAAAGTTCACAGAATGAGGTAGACATGGGTTCAGACCCTCGCTGTGGCTTAGTAACTTAGAAACTTGGACAAGTTTCCTATTCAGTAAAACAAGAATAAGAGCATCTATTCTATAAGCTGTCTTAGTCTCGAAACTCTCTTAAACCCTCTTCACCATGGGTAATCCTGCTGGTATTTGTAATATCAGTGGCTTAGCTTTTATTAGCATAATGACTTGTAAGTCATCACCATGCGATAAACTAACAGAGGAGTAGGGTAGGTTAGGAATAGAGGGCTAGTGACCTACTACGTACAGATACCTAATGAAAGCTTCATGGATCCCAATGAGATGTTGTCTGATATAGTATGGAAGATAATCTTCCTAGGTTGGAAGTCACTCAAAACACACAGTGGTCAGAATAATGGAATCACACTGACCAATAATCATGCAGATGGTACAGGGCTAGGTAATATTTTCTTCTGTAGTACATGGGGTCTTCATGAGTTGGTACCAAAACAACAGCAACTAACTACAACTACACATCATAGGCTAATTGTGAGGATTAAATAAGAAATCATCAAGAATTTAACACCATGCCCAACTCACAGTATTCCCCAAAGGTTAGTTGCTTGTTGTTCCTCATCATCATGGCGTTAGAAGCTGACAGAGTGTGGGAACTTGATTGACTATGACAATCTGTTCTGACCACAGGAAAGTAGCTCAGAATCAGGCCAACACCAGTAGAGCTATAAAAACACTCAGATTCTTAAACTCCCACCACACACATCAAAATGCCTGTCTTAGACTGAAAGCCAGAACATTCGCTTCTCCCCTTCTCAGCATAATTTACCTGAGGTTTGGAGATCTAAGTGTTTAGTACACCAAGCAAACCAGGGGTGACAGACACATTTGGTGGTTGGTTGGTTATGTGCCATGGAATCGGTTCCGACTCATAGCGACCCTGTACAGGGTTTCCGAGGCTGTAAATCTTCATGGGAGCAGAAAGCCTCATCTTGAGGTGAGCAGCCAACTCATAGCCACTATGCTGCCAGAGCTCCTCGACAGATACATTGTTATTGTAAAGTGCCATCAAATTGATTCCTACCCATAGCAACCCTGTATAGGCTTTCTGAGGAGCAGTTGGTGAGCTTGAACCGCCAATCTTGCAGTTCAAAAGGGTTTGCAGTCTGGCACATTAACCCACAGTGCCACACCAGAACTCTTAAACCTTGTAAAACATCTTGGAAACCTTTTTCGTAAAAGATATAAAAGCTAAGTGATATTTTTATTGTGAGACAAGAAAAATTCTGAATACCAAAAACTCTGTTGGGAACAATAAAAACAGATGCCAGACAAAAACCAATTGGGATAAAACAAAACAAAAACCAACTAGTTACATTCTTTCTGAGAATTATTTTACTTCAAGTTGTCTTCCCTAAGATGTCAAACTGTGATGCAAAGCAATCAAACCATTATCCATAAATCAAGGAAATCTTGATTGATTAAGATGGCTGGTCCTCACAACAGAATTATGGGAAGCTAAAGAGTGTGTCCTGGTGTGGCGCTGTGGGTTAATGTGCTGGATTGCAAAGTTGGTTTGAACCACTAGGTTGGCAGATCAAGCTCACCAACTACTCTTTGGAAATCCTATACAGGGTTGCTATATGGGTCAGAACCAACTTGATGGCACACAACAACAACAACAGAAAGCACACAGAAAATTCTGACTGGAAAGTGAAAAAGTGGGATAGTTTATTAACACACAAAGTGGAGGGGAAATTTTAGGGTCCTGTTTTCAAAAGAAGTAGGATATTACCCTGACTTTTTCACACCCCATGCCCAACCATGCTGCCAATTGCTCTAATCTGAACTCAGAGAGACACAACAGCTTTTTTGTTTTTTTCAAAATAAAACCCCAAACCCACAAGCAATAATAATGCCTATGAAAAGGCGGTGAGACATCCTGAAAATGCTTCGTAAGCAGACTTCTCTCCAGGCAGAGATTTGTCAGAGGTCTCTGGGGGGAGATTTAGGGATTTTCAAATACCATTTCAAGAGAATGTTTATTGAAGTGCATGCTCTGCTGACACCCTTCTTGTTCTTCACTGTATAATTAGGAAGCATAAAGAATCGAGTTGTTGGGTACTTTTCCCATCCTGCCATTCCCCTCATCACTGGTTGGCCACATTTCTGGTAAGTTTTGTTACTCAAAGCCTGTGAAAATTTTGTAAAATGTTCATTTTTTTACGATATTTATTTTATATTTAGTGCCCAAACATATGAACTTAAGATCAAGAAAGACTTAAAGGAATTTTATAAACACGTTTGAGTTTGTCACACAGGATAAAGCACACAAACTTCCCCTTCAAAGTCGTAAATAAGTGTCAAAAGCCCCATATTTATTTACAACGTTCTTTCCAAACCCACACATACAAGTGCATCAACGATCCATTCTAATGAGTTTATCTGTATTCTGGTCATGCATTGCTATGCTCAAAGAACGTCAAAATTTTCATCATCGTTCACAAACAAGCCCTGACTCACCAAGATTTACAAAGCAATCAGCGGCAAAGTTAATTGGAATCTAGATTTTCTAATACCATCAGAAAAATCCATGCAAGCCTAAATTTAAGCATGGCATTTTAATCCCAAGAAAGAGAAGAAAGGAGAATAATTTCCAAGTGATGAATTATGTGTCAGGATTGCTAGTTTCTTTTCCTTTCACATTTATTTTTGCTGGACTATGCAATGCTTGTTGTGGTTGTTGTTAACTGCCTTCAAGTCGGTTCTGACTCATAGTGACCCTCTATAGGGCTTCCGAGAAGAGCCTGGTGGAATTGAACTGCCAACCTCGTGGTTGACAGTGCCCCACCAGGATTCCAATGCAGGGTCAGGAAAAGCCTGGCAACTTCTACAGCTACAAGTCACTACTGGACCTGAAAGATACTGGAGTGGACAAGAAGAGTCAGCCGAGGCTTGAACCCAAACTCAGGAGAGCAGAGAGAGGAGTACATGAGAGTAGAACTTCAGTAACTGGGTTTGAGGAAGGGAAGGAGTTCTGTTCTATATGCCTCAGAAGCCTGGACTTTACCATTCACAGGGTGCTACCTTCATCATGCCATGATAAGGTAGCCCTGCTGTGGCACTGTAAGGTAAACACTGGACTGCTAACTGCAAGGTCAGCAGTTCAAACCCACCAGCCACTCTGAGAAACCCTATACAGGGTCACTATGAACCAGTACCAACTCAACAGCACACAAAAACAACAACAGCAACAACATACTCAGAACATAGAACCCTGATAGCACAGTGGTTAAGTGTTTGGCTGCTAACTGAAAGGGTCAGTGGCTAGGACCCACCATTTGCTCTTTAGGAGAAAGTCCTGTCAATCTGCTCCCATAAAGCTTGCTGTTGTTGTGGCATTGAGTCAGTTCGACCCACAGCGACCCTGTATAGGGTTTCCGAGGAGCAGCTGGTGAGCTTGAACCACTGACCTTGTGGTTCAAACTGACTTTGCATTCCAGCGCATTAACCCACAGTGCCACACCAAGACTCTCCCATGAAGATTTGTTTTGCTATTAAGTGCCGTCGAGTCAGTTCCGACCCATAGCGACTCTGAACAGGGTTTCCGAGGCTGTAAATCTTTACGGGAGCAGAAAGTCTCATCTCTCTCCTACAGAGTAGCTGGTAGTTTCGAACTGCTGACCTTGCGGTTTGCAGCCCGATTTGTAACTGTGCTGGGTTGCAAAGATGTTTGAACTGCAAGGTCGGCGGTTCAAGCTCACCAGCCACTCCTTGGAAACCCTATACAGGGTCGCTATGGGTTGGAACCGACTCGACGACACTTAACAGCATAACAACAATGCTACCCGAGTTCCTTCCCATGAAGATTACAGCTTAGGAAACCTTAAAGGGCAGTTCTACTCTGGGCCATAGGGTTGCTATGACTCAGAATTGACTCAAAGGCAATGGGTTTAATTAGGGCTTAATGGTAACTGGTGTGGCGCTGTGGATTGATGCACCAGACTGCAAAGCCATTTGAACTGCAAGGTCACTGGTTCAAGCTCACCAGCTGCTCCTCAGAAGCCCTATACAAGGTCACTATGGGTCGGAACTGACTCAATGGCACTTAACAACAACAACCATTCTTAAAGAGCTGTATTTAAAAAACAAGTGACACACTGTTGTCACAACTCTCCCTCCCATGTTGCAAAACTGCACTGCCCAACTATACAAAATATATACCTTTTTTTCAGTTACAAAGGCAGTGCTCTTTGGAGTAATACAAAGAAACAAACAACAACAACTACCTGTGTTTGCCAAGTTAAATTTTGCCTTACTAATTCAAATGTTTTTCATAATTTTATATGGTGAAGATATGTTTGTTGAAATGGATGTTGAGATTCAGAATCCAATAATTTTATCAAAGAAAAAAGTGCTGCTTGTACTGAAATTATGTACAGGAAATTCCCACTTCATTCCATTAATTCAGTAATTCATGAGCTAGACATTATGTCACACACTGAAGGGATTGAAGGGGAATGGCCCCTGAATTCCATAGAATTCATTGTCTCAAGGGAGACACACAATCACAACTTTCATAAATACAGTACATTCAGCGCTATCATAGTGAGCTCTACAGGGTTATGGGAATCACTCGGAAGTGCATAACCATAACCGAGGACTTCATAAAGCATGAAGCAAGCTGGGAATCCAAGGATGACTTGAGGTTTTCCCCTTCTCTGAGGAGGAAAGGGCATGCTGTGTAATTGCACTGCAGGGTGGGGAGGTGGAAGTGAAAGGGAAGAAAATGAGAATGGGTAGATGAGGAAAAAGAATGTAGATTCTCTCAGCTGGGGAGTGAAACCAATAAAAGAATTTCAACTAGGAAAGAATGTAATCAGATTATCACTGCTTGATTCTTTTCAAGACTTTTACTTAGCCAGTGGCTCAAATGACTTGTGTCTCCTTTTTCCCCCTTCTTTAGGTAATTCCCACAAGATCTAAGGCAGGATGATACTGTCCCATTTTCGGCCTTCTTAACTCTGAGAGACAAGCTTTCAAGTTCTTTTGGAAACCTGTGGGTATCAATTTTTTATGAAACTTGGTTGTTGTTGTTCAGTGCCATCAAGTCAGTTCTGGCCCATAGTGACCCTGTGTAGGGTTTCCAAGGAGCAGCTGTTGAGTTTGAACCAACCTTGCAGTTCAAAGCGACTTTGCAGTCCAGCACATTAACCCACAGGGAAAGAGTGAAATGGTGAGAGGTGTCTCCAAATTGCTGAAGACTGACCTAAAAGCACATACTATTTGTGGATGGCTGTCATCTGGTCAAGGGCCCTGTGGCACAAACGGTTTGCACTTCATTACTAACTACAGGTTGGTGGTTCAAACCCACCCCACGGCACTACAGAAGAGAGGTTTGATGCTCTGCTGCAAAAAATGCCATCAAGAAAACCCTATGGAGCAGTTTCACTCTGAAACACTTGGGGTTACCAAGAGTCAGAATTGGGTTCAGCAATGGGGTTTTTGATGCTTAACCTTTTTTATTTGGTCTGATGTTGCAGCTTTAAAAGAGTCAGGCACGCTTAGGAATCCTTGAAGAACTCAGAACATACCACCACCAGCAGCATATGTAGGCACTAGGATCGGGCTGAAAATCTGCAACCTAGCTGTTGAACATCGATTTTTAGGGAGGCTGAGTGCAGCATGGAGAAGGAAGAGCTCAGCTCACCAGTATTCTTAGCCACCTCTTTCTTAACCTCACAAATGAAGCCTAAGCAAAATTCTGTGCTTACTAGACCCACTTTCACCCGAATCTAGTTTAGAAGCTTCCTTGGGGATTCAACGTGCCACTCTAACCTTACCAACAAGATTTCTCTAAGGAACCCTGCCAACCGTGCAGAGCCAGAAGAGAATTTCAGTAAGTTACGTTTTCCTCATTGCCTTACATTTCTAGTAGTGTTTTAGCACCTCAGTAATTAAAACTTTACTGCTTCTCCCCTTCGGGCCACATTTTATTAGATTTCCTGACCACCATTTTATTTACACACTCATACACACAGAGCAACTTTAAGTTTAAAAAATAATTTCAATGGCCTTCCTTGGTTTAGAGCTATTTATTGAAATAAAACAGCATCAGTTTCAACTTCAGGATACCTACTTTAAAAGAGACTTGGGTTTTCCAAATGACTGCTCCCAAACTCTTGTAAATTATAAATATATGAGAATGTGGAACTGTATTTTTTTTAATACACTATAAGTACATTGGGCTCCCTTATATAATTTTTCTTTTTTTGTTTTTGGCCTTTTTTTTATAGGGCTTAGAACATAATTTTGCATTTGTTTTTGTTTTTAATGGAACTGCTGGTCATAATGATTTATCAAATAGAGTCCTGGTGTGGCGCTGTGGGTTAATGCGCCAGACTGCAAAACTGTTTGAACAGCAAGGTTGGCAGTTCAAGCTCACCAGCTGCTCCTCAGAAACCCCATACAGGGTCGCCACGGGTCGGAATCGACTCAATGGCACTTAACAACAACAACAAAACAACAACAAAAACCCCAAGCAGTTGCTGAGTCAACTCTATCTCATAGCACGCAGTAGAATTGCACTATAGGGTTTCCAAGTGGAGTGCCAGGTAGGTTGAAGCTGCCAACCTTTCCAGTTAGCAGCCAAGAGCTTAACTACTGCACCACCAGGGTCCCTGCTTGATACCTAGATTTAGGCAACACATTTATGCTATATTGCTGGAAAATAAGATCCACCTTACAACAACCAACATGATGGTACAGTTTTCAACATTAGGAACAAGAAAGTCTGAGTGTCTTATGTATAAAGATTGTCAAGGAATCAGCAATAGGTGAAACTCAGAACTGATGCTGGATCCTAAGGGATTAAAGATATACTCCAAGAATAATCATTAATTGTGTTGTTATGTGATGTCCAACTGGTTTGACTCATAGCAACCCTATGCACAATGGAATGAAACACTGCCTGGTACTGTGCTAGCCTCATAATCCTTGCTACGCTTGAGCCCATTGCTGCTGTCACTATGCCAATCCATCTCATTGAGGGTTTTCATCTTTTTTTGCTGACCCTCCACTTTATCAACGATGACATCCTTCTCTAGTGACTGGTCCCACCAGATGATATGTACAAAGTATGAAAGATGAAGTCTTGCTATCCTGGCTTCTAAGGAACATTCTGGCTGTCCTTCTTCCTAAACAGATTTCCTTATTCTTCTAGCGGTCCATGGTTCTTTCAATATTCTCCTCCAACACCATAATTCAAATGCATCAATTCTTCTACGATCTTCCTTATTCATTGTCCAACTTTCATGTGCATATGAGACCATTGGAAATACCATGGCTTGGGTCAGAAGCACCTTAGTCCTCAAAACAACTAGTATTTTTACTCTTGAACACTTTCAAGAGTCTTGTGTAGCATATCTGCCCAATGCAAAATGTCATTTGATTTCCTAACTGCTGTTTCCATGAGTGTTGGCAGTGCATCCAAGCAAAATGAAGTTTTTGACATCTTCAATCTTTCCTCCATTTATCATGATGCTATTTACTGGCCTGGTGGGGAGCATTTTTATTTTGTTTACATTGAGACGCAACCCACACTGAAGGTTATGGTCTTTGATCTTCATCAGTAAGTAACTTAATTCCTCTTTGCTTTCAGCAAGCAAGCTTGTATTATCTGCGTACAGGTCATGAATGAGTCTTCATCCAATTCTGATGCCACGTTTTTGTTCATAAAATCCTGTTTATCCAATTATTTTCTCAGTGTATAGACTGAATAAGTATGGTGAAAGACTACAACCCTGAAATACACCTTTCTCAATTTTAAACCATTCAGTGTCCCCTTGTTCTCTTAGAACAACTGCCTCTTGGTCTATGTACAAGTTCCTCATAAGCACAGTTTTAAGTGTTCCAGAATACTCATTCTCTGACATATTGTCCATAACTTGTCATGATCCATACAGTATAAAGCCTTTGCATAGTCAATAAAGCACAAGTAAACATCTTTCTGGTACTCTCTGATTTAGCAAGGAGCCATGTGATGATGGTTACACAAAATTACACGCAGCAGAGCTGTTTTTATGTTAAGTGCCACTGAGTTGGTTCCAACTCATAGCAACCATGCATAAGCTTTCCAAGGAGCAGCTGGTTGGTTTGAACTGCTGACTTATAGTAGACATGTTATACAAAAGTCTCTGTGAACTTTGCTTTATTCAGGGCAGATTTCCTGGAAAAGGTAGACCTGAGGGAGATTTTGATGAAGTTTACTGATGTAACATTATGTTGCAGAATTCTAGTTACAAGGACACTCCCCAAGTTGCTCCATCCAAAGCCTAGTAGTCAGTACCCAGTCAGAGATACAAAAGAAGCTCTGTGGTAAAGGGAAAATGCTCAAGCTTTGCAAGTTACAGAAATCAAATTCAGAAGGCTCTGATCCCTTCTCAGCTTCTGCTTAACATATGGAACTTCACTTAAGGACAGGGACTTAACTTGGTGAGTATCAGTTACCTTAACCATAAATGGGGATAGCTAGCACAATCCACTTCCTACGAAAGTCTCCAAAATAAAACATGTAAATTTCCTAGTGCCTGGGCATATCATGTTGTTGCTGTGTGCCATGGCTGCTGTATATCATGTTGTTGCTGAATTACTGTTTGTGTGGAAACATTTGGGAAGTGTCCTTGTAGCTAGTGTTTTAAGAGACAACATTCCATCAGTTGACTGTAATTCACAGACTTTGTAGGATCAAGTAGAACTGCTCCTTGGCATTCCTGAGACTGAAACCTTTATGGGATTGGCTCACCAGAGCTTTTCTCCTGTGAAGCTGCTGTCTTGTTTGAACTGTGGACCTTTTGATAACATCTGGGTGCTTAACCATTGTACCATCAGGGACTCTGGACATATCACTGGTGCTCAAAAAATAGTGGCTACAGTTAATGGTGGGCTCTTGATGTGGCACTGTAGAATCAACACTGGACACAAAATCAGTGGCTCAAATCCACCAGTTACTCCTTGGAAACCCTGTACAGGGTTGCTCTGAGTCAGGATCGACTTGACGACACCTAACAACCACAACATATATATTTTTACCAAAATACAAGTTTAAAAAAAAAAAAATGATGGCTATTATTATTTGCTAGCTGATTTGATGATAGCTGAGTTAATAATTTTTAAAAATGGATCCTTACACACCAAGTAATCTTTGCATGCTATGATCTTTTCCCCAATACCTACATGGTTAACCTCTTACCTTTTTTGGATCTTGGCTCAAATATTACTTTCTTACTGAGACCCTGCTGCTGATGCTCTACAAAATGATAAACTGCTGCTTCTGATTCCAGTGTTCTCTTTGCGTAACACTCACTGTCTAACATTCTTTATCGTTTTCCTATTAGCTGCATTTTTAAATGATGTCTTCGCACTAGAATATGAGCTCCAGAACAGGTCTTTTTGTCTAATTTGTATACTGATATATTCCCAGCATCCAGCAGGTTCTTGAGATTCCTTGTCTGAATGAAAGAACTTCACTAAGATTTGTTTTGCAATTTCAATGCTTGGTCAATGGAAGGGTGCAGCACTTCCTCCCAGTCTTCACATTAGAGTTGGAACATCAGTGAGGACGCTGCTAATCAGTCATCTAGAACCACTGGAAGACACGTCACTGGAAAGATCATGGCTCTACCACCAACACCAGGCAGTGTGAGTGACAGAAAGTTTCTTTTGTGATACAATTAAGTCTTCACAACCGGCTCCCTGGCCTAAGTATCTTCCCACATTATACCCATCAGGCCAGCACAAGGAGGGAAAGATATTAGAGCTTTCCATGAAAACAGCAGGAAGTTCTCACTCAATTAGCCCTACCTTGAGTGTGATACCAATCTAGCTCATAATGCTCCACAGAAAACTGCTTTTGAAATTTGCCAGCAGTTTCCACATTCCTTAAGTATTAGCACCTGTTTCGTGCAGATGTCAATATCTCACCAAAGTCCCAAACATCAATCAAATGCCAATGATTGGAATGTTAATCAACTACAGAAGTTCTCCAGTATAATGGAGAAACAGGCCTTTCTAGCAAACAAACAAACAAACAAAACCAAAAAACACAATGCTATAAAGTGGATAATGCCTTTGAATCTTGACCACTGAATCAGCAGGCTGAGATCTTGATTTGGACTTTTAACTTCCAGAGCTATAAGAAAATCAATTTCTGTTCTTTAAAGCTATCCATTGTGGTATTTTTATTATAGCAGCAGTAGGGATTTAAGTTAGACTGACACATGGAGTGGCATTGGATTAGGTCCATTACTGTGGTTGACAGCCAGCTGAGATGAAGCTATAAGAGGGAGCCCCACAAGCTCAGCACTACTACCAAGCTGACCATCCTGAAGCATAAGCAGTGCATGCTTGCTTATTATATAATTAATGGCAGCACTAGATAATTGATACAAAGACAAATAACAAAGAGCATACGTCTATCTGAGGGGGGAAACCAGTTCTATTGCCTTAGAAGATGGGATTGAAAGAACTAATTCAAATTTTTAATGATTTACAAGAAGAAAATTTTAATTCTTGGAAAACCTGGATCTTTACAAGGATTGGAACCATCCATCAAATGAAAGGGTCTGACCGAATTAAAGCTTAGAAACCAGCAAAGTTGCTTGATCAGAGGCTTATGGATCTGGCCTGCCCTGGGCTAACATTGCTGATGCTGCAAACTCATCAGGCCAAGAGACCTGATCTATTTTAGCACATAATCTAGCACAGAGTAGGTATTCAAAATATATCTGTAAAATTAAAAAAATGAATGGAGAATGCCAAAACTGACTCCTGACCTGGAACCCAAGAAGGAAAGTTGCTGAAATTGGGCTTAGAATCTTAAACCAGAGTTCACCAAGGCCCACTGATACCAGCATTCCCTTTGGCACCTTGAGATCAGCTCAGTCCCCCTAATCCCATTAATCCATAGCTATGACTTCCTTTCTTTTGATTACTATTAGAATGAATGTCAAGCTTTTTAAGTGACTACATAGGGTTCTTCAGGATGTTCATACCTACCTCATCTGGGTAGGTCAAAAGTTGGAACCCACCAGCCATTCCCCGGAATAAATATGAGGCTTTCTTCTCCCATAAAGACGTACGGTCTTGGAAACCCGATACAGGGAGAACCTTGTTTCTGCCAAAATTTATAGCTTCATATGCAGGCCTTACAAAATTATCAGCTTAAAAATTAGCCTGCTGTATTTGGTCAATCATTTAATTAACTCACCCCTAATGTGATGGCTAAGGAGCTCTGGTAGCGTAGTGGTTACGAATCGGGCTGTGAACCGCAAGGTCAGCAGTTCGAAACTACCAGCAGTTCCGCGGGAGAAAGATGAGGCGTTCTGCTCCCGTAAAGATTTACAGCCTCGGAAACCCTGTGCAGGGTCGCTATGAGTCGGAACCGACTCCACGGCACTCAACAACAACAACAATGTGATGGCTGGAGTCCTGGTGTGGCGCTGTGGGTTAGTAATGCGTCAGACTGCAAAGCCGTTTGAACTGCAAGGTCGGTGGTTCAAGCTCACCAGCTGCTCCTTGGAAACCCTATACAGGGTCACTATGGGTCGGAATAGACTCTATGGCACTTGACAACAACAACAATGTGATGGCTGGAGTCCTGGTGTGGTGCTGTGGGTTAATGCACCAGAATGCAAAGCCATTTGAACTGCAAGGTCAGTGGTTCAAGCTCACCAGCTGCTCCTTGGAAACCCTATACAGGGTTGCTGTGGGTTGAAATTGACTCAACAACATAAAACAACAACAATGCAATGGCTGGAATTATATAGGGGCCTTGGCAGAAATGATTTCACAGGACTCACAGGGCCCATAGGCCATATAATTCCTCACCCCTTCTATGTTGTTGTTGTTAAGTTCCATCAACTCAGTTCTGACCCACAGAGACCCTGTACAGGGTTTTCAAGTAGCAGTTGGTGAGCTTGGACCACCAACCTTGAGGTTCAAACCAACCTTACAATCCAGCACATTAACCTGCAGCATCACACCAAGGTCCCTTCTATAGAGTAGGCACCAACTCAATGGCACCTAATAACAACCACCTCATTTCCTACCACATCAACTTCATCCTAGAAGCCCAGTGGTCTCTTACACACATTTTGTTTCATGCTTCTATGCTCCTATTGTTGCATCTTGTCTTTAACAATCTGTAGGTAAGTCAGAAAAGCTTCATATGGTCCTTGTTTACCCTTACTTTAGCACAAAGGATTCTTGGTGACATAGAGGGTTCAGCATTGGGCAACTAATTGCAAGGATGGTGACTCAAACCCTCAGCCACTCCATGGGGGAAAGATGAAGCTGTCTGCCCCCATACAGATTTATATTCTACTCCATCCTATAGGATTATTATGAGTTAGAATTGATTCGATGGCAGTGAGTTTGGGTGGGCTTAGTGCAAGAAGGAACCCTGGTAGCACAGTGGTTAAGTAACTGTCTGCTAATCAAAGGTTACAGTTACTAAATGCTGTCAAGTCAGTTCCCACTTATAGCAACCCTGTATAAGGTTTTTGAGGAGTGACTGGTGGGTTTGAACTGCCAACCTTTTGGCTAGAAGTTCAGTGCTTATCCTACAGCACCACACCAGATGATTCCTTTAACCAGCCACTCTGCAAGAGAAAGATGCGTCGGTCTACTTCAGTGATGATGTACAACCTTGGAAAGCCTATAGTTCTACCCCTACAGTAGGTTTGCTCTGAGCCAGAATTGACTTGAAAGCAGTGGGCTTGGTTCTTGGGTTTAGAACAAGAAAAGGCTCAAAGCCTTTTTGATTATTGCTCTGTTTCCACAAATCTAGTTTCCCTTTCTCCTGAAATCCTCTCATCTTTGTCTGAAACTAACTGTTGACCATTTGATCTTATACGGCTGAGCTTTTAAATGAGTGTGGTACTCATGGGTGGTATTTCTTATTTTGTGAGCTAACCAGTGATTTAGCTACAAGGTGACCTCGAGGGTTAGCTTCAGTTCAGGACTGGAATTGTGTCTCAGAGCAATAGTCTCAACCATTCCAGGGAGAGTGTTTTTGGTTTGTTTCTTTGTTCTGTTTTTAAGGAATCTGAGGTTCTGTTCCATATTTTCTCTATCAGGGTCTGTCAATCGTGGCCCTGACTAGGATGATGGTAGTAGCAGTCGAGCACTATCTAGTTCTTCTGGTCTTGAAGCAGATGAATCCATGGTTCATGTAGACTATTTGTCCTGTAGCCTGGATTCTTCTTTGAGCTTTTGAGTTCCTTCTTTCTCCTTTGCTCCAGACAAGTAGAGACCAATAGTTTAACTTTAATTCTGATTTTAAGTCAAAATTAGTGTATGATGAAATTAATAGGTAAACACTTTGTATGTTTATTTGTAAAAAAAAAAACAAAACAAAAAAAACTCACCTCAAAGAATGAAAGTGAATATCAAAGCAAAATAATTTTACATATTTCTCACATGGAGCCTCAGATCTGAATACTCAGCTCATAATTCTTCAAGTTTGCCTTGCATCTCATTACACATAGCCTTTAAATAATCATAATTAAATAATAAGTACATCTAATGAAGAGCATACCAGCCAAACCAAAAATATATTATCCAAGGTCCAAAGAAAAGGACTGGGATTCATAAAGAACAAAAGAGATAGAAGCAATTTGAATAATTAATGGTATAAAATATTAAAATATTCATGTTTATAATTTTTAAGGTGGGATTGTCTGCTCCCTTAAAGAATTACAGTCTTAGAGACCCTAAGGAGCAGTTCTACGCTATCCAGTAGGATCATTATGAGTCGGAATTGACTTGATGGCAGTGTGTTAGTGAGAAGCAGTGTGAAGAGAAGAAAAGGAATTGATTTCAAGAGTAGAAAGAGAACTGATAAGGAAAGGCTTCAAGGGCCAGGTCTTAAAGACATTAGGCCTCAGGCTTGAGTCCTGCCTGCATGTAAGAACATTCTTTTACCTCAGCTGGATCCTGGCCTAGACTCAGCAGATGCCATGTTTTAAAGATCAGTACATGGGGATCTAAGACTTGAACCAGACGGGTAGAGCCTGCTGTCCCTAAGAAAACACTGTTTTCTCATTATAGACTTTTCATATAGCTCCTGAACACATAGAAAGCAACAGTTCTATTAACATTGTTGGCAAATTTTTTCTTAAAAGGCCCAATAGGGCACATTTTAGACTTTGTGGGCCATGTGTTTTCTGTCTTAACTATTCAACTCTGCCACTGTAATATGAAAGTGGCAGTAGACACTACATGAGTGAGTGAACATGGTTGTATTCCAATAAAATTTATTTTATTGAAATAAGTGTAATTTTTTAGAATGTAAATAGAATGTAATTTTTACAAGTTACAAAATACTATTCTTAAAAAATAAAACTTTCCATCCATTTAAAGATGCAAAACTAATTATTAACCTGCAGACCACAAAATCAAAATGAAACAAAATAAGCAGTGGGCTGGACATGGTCACACCCACAGTTTGTGAGGGCTCTCGATGAACATTCTGCTGTTGCTGAGAAGTGCTGTGGAGTTGGTTCCGACTCATAGCGACCCTGTACAGGGTGTCGAAGGAGCAGATGGTGGGTTTGGAACACTGACCTTGTGGTTTGCAGTCCAGTGTTTATCCAAAAGCACCACATCAGGAGTCATTTTTGTTGTTATTTTGCTGGAGTTTTGTGTGTGTGTGTGTGGTGTTGCTGGTTTCTTTGTTTGACACGCTTTCCTGTGCTGAGTTCTTTTTTGTGTGCTTTTCCTTGTCAAGTTCTTCATAGTTCGGATGCTTCCAAAATCTTCTTGGAGTTGCTTTTTTCTATGAGCATTCTAATTCAGCTCATATTGGTCTTCTCCTCCTGGCCAGCGGAAAGAAGTGAAGTAAGAATGCTCCTTGGAAGTGAAGATGCTGAGACTTTACCTCCCAGTATTTTGGACATGTTTTCAGGTATGAGCAGTCCTTGGAGAAGAATATCATGCTTGGCAGTGTAGCTGCTGGTTGGTTGGTTGTATGCCATGGAGTCGGTTCTGATAATGTAGAGAGTCACCAAAATAGAAAAAGACCCCCAACAAGATGGACTCACATAGTAGCTAGGATAATGGGCTCAACTATGACATTTGTTAAGATAGGAGCAGGATGGGCACAGGGTTTCATTCTGCTGTGCATAGGATCACTAGAAGCTGGAGCCTACTTTACAGCACCTAAAAACAACAAGTGGCCAGGGGTTAATGGCCAGACTGCAATGCCATTTGAACTGCAAGGTCGGCAGTTCAAGCTCACCAGCTGCTCCTTGGAAACCCTATACAGGGTTGCTATGGGTTGGAATTGACTCAACGGCACTTAACAACAACAACAAATGATTAACACACTTAACTGATAGACTGGAGGTACAAGTCCATCCAGATGCCTCAGAAGAAAAGACTGGCAATTTACTCCCTGAAAATCTGTCATTGAAGCTTAGTTTTACTCAGACACACCTGTATTCTCAAGAGTTAGAACAGACCCAATGGCAAATGGAACGGAATCTGCCCCAAGCTAGCAAAATAACCTTCTTGCTGTTGTTGTTATGTGCCGTGGAATCGGTTCTGACTCACAGCGACCCTGCACAGGGGTTCCATGGCTGTAAATCTTTACGGGAGCAGAAAGCCTCATCTTGCTCCTGTGGAACAGCTGGTAGTTTCGAACTGCTGACCTTGACGTTAGCAGCCCAATTCATAACCACTACTAGCCCTGGAAAATTCTCAGCATTGATCATTTTGATTTACCTTTTAATTTCATGAAATGACTGCATGAAGGAAAATGGACTTTACTTGGGTTGCATTGTCTTAAGAAATTCCTTTGGGAAATTCAAGGACCAAGCATTTTTGAATGGCTTCTGCTGGCCATGACAAAGCTGTTATAAATATCCAGGATTCTGAGAGGTGAACTACCCATGCACTCTGTAGGGGATGGTGGAAGGAAGACAGACACGTAGTTTCCCCCACAAGGAATCTGATTTTTTATCAAAATGTACAAGTGACCTGAAAGGGCTTTAAAAATGTATTTCTCGTCTTGAATAGCTTCTACTTCCTGTTACTTTATACTTACTCATGCTTTCCTTTTGCTATGGCTGCCAGGAAACTCAGAATTAAGTTTGCACCTTGATCATAGAAATCATATGAGATATTTATCCTTTGGTTCTATTGGTATTATCCATGGTCAAAGTGTTTTTCCTCTCCAATTATTATCTTGATATTTGTATAAACTACCTCAAATTGTGTGTGTGTGTAGAGTAAAAGGGGGATACCAACTCTTTAATTATTTCTCGAATCTTAGTTGTTGTTGTTAAATGTCTTCGAGTCGGTTCTGACTCACTGGGACCTTGTATAGAGTTTCCATGGAGTGGCTGGTGAGTTTGAACAACCACTCTTGTGGTTAGCCATCCAGCAATTTCCTTTTTTATTCAGAAATACAATAAATCTTGTAAGGAATACACTCATATCTACACAATCCAAATGCAAACATTTCTTTCAAATATTCTCTTTTTCAACATTTGTCCTTCACTTCTCCATATGTTTTTGTTCTTCATCTGGCCATTAGCTTTTTGTTGGAATAGAATGTATTAGTTATACAAACAACAAAAAGCAGTGAAATACCTCCCGCTTACTTCCTGTCAAGTATTACTTAAAATGTCATGCCAAGTGGTGAGTGATTGGCCCCAACTTGAAGCACTGGGAGAGATAGGGGATGTCTTGAGCCACTTACTCTGGAGTATTTAGAAAGTAGAAGTTTTTGTTTCTTAATATCTAGGAGAGTAAAACGAGCTCAGGGTTATTATGAGGATTTAAAAATGGATGTAAAGTGCTCAGAATAGTTTTTAGCATATATTAAGCACTCAATACATTACCTATTAATTGTCTTGCCTACTGCAGGAGCTCAATAAATGGCTGTTAATATTAACAGTATGGGGAAAATGGGAAAGGATAGGCATCATAAATTTTCAGAGCCCTAAAAGTCTAAGAATTATTCCATCCTGGAGCGGCATTACAGGAAAAGCACTGCACCCCAAGGTCGGTTTGAACTGCAAGGTCGGAAGCTCAAACTCACCAGTCATACCTTGGAAACGCTATATAGGGTTGTGTTATGAATTGGAACCGACTTGAGGACATTCAACAACAATAGTAACAACATGTATCATTTGGCAGACAGAAAAATTAAGAAATACAGCCACAGAAAGTGTCCTACCCGAGTCCTCTCTCCTATGGAGACAGAGCCTGGACTACAAACCAGGTCTTTGGCCATCCAAATGTCTTCAGAGTGAAACCACATTGCACACTTAGTCTTCCTGCCTCTGGTGGTGATGGGATTGCAATGGAACCCAGTTTTTTTCATGACTCTTCTCCAAAAGGGAAAAACTGAACAGGATTTGATGGGTGAAGCAAGGTAAAAGTGGTGAGTGGGCAGTCACTTGGCCAAGGTACAAAACCAAGGACTGTTCCTAAATATGGGGTATATCTGGAAGAAATCAAGATTTAAGTTTTGGTACAACTGGCCAAGGATTTATAGATTGCAAATGTAACCACAGGAAATAAGAAGGATACGGGGGAATTGCAGACTGATATCATTAATCATTTAAATAGAAACAGCTCTTTTAAAAAAAAATAAGAGAAAATTTACTAAGAGATTGATGAGATTACTAAAGATTTTGTTGAGGGAGAAGTAGCAAAGACCTTTTAGATGAGTTTCTCATTAACAGTTATTTTCAAAAAGGAGTTGAATGATGCAGTGGCCGTTGCCAAAATACTCAAGGGAAAGAGACCATTCAGAGAACATGCTCTTATTTTACAACTGAGGAACAGAAATGTCTAAAGCAAGTGGCTTGCCCAAAGTGACTTGGCTAGTTTAGTTTCAAGGCATCATGGGTAAGTTTGTGGCTTCAAGTCTATGCCTTAGCAAAGAGCTGAGAGAGAGAAAAAAAAACAAAACAAAACTCACAATGACTCCACATTATTGCAGAAACCACCATCGTCCACTGAGTGCTGTCTATGTTACAGACAACACATTAACTTGCTCTATGGAGTTTGTTTCTCATAAGCCAACGAGTTCGGTACTATTATTATGCCATTTCACAGATAGATAAATAGAGGCTTCGAATATGTGAGCAAAATTTCCACTTGCACCATCACCATGGCCAACTTTTTCTGGACATTGATTATGCACCAGGTAAATATACTAGTTGTTTTACAGATACTAACTCATTTAATTCTTACAACAATCTTACAATGTTGGTGTTATTTTATAGCTGAGAAGGCTAAAACTTAGACTAAGTAAGGGTAAATAGCTGACCCATGGTCATCTAGATGGGAAGGGGCCAAGCCAGGTCACCTAGATGAACCTTGGACCAGGTAGTTAACATCTTTAAGAATAAGTTGGTGCAAAGAAAGATCTCCATTGACTCTTCCAGTACTAAGGGCCCAGGCTGACGGGGATGTGTATACTGTGAAGACCTTAAGGAATTTGTGTAGATGAAGGGAAGAAGCACTTTGGGCATTTCTATTGCTAACAGAATGAGGTGGAGTGAATGAGAGGAACAATGGCAGCTGAACCAGCAGAGTGAGTTTCATTCTAATTGTACCAGAGCTCACTATAATTTTAGTGCCATAACCTACTACAGGGTAAGCAAGATGATCAGTACCGGGATTGAGATGGTAAGACAAACAGCAAATCAGTCAAGAAAAGGGGGTGTGTGCTTAAAGTCCTGAAAGACCCAGAAACAAAGAAATTGAATGTGGATAGGTTGAAGAGGAGAGAAAAAAAGAAACTTGAGACAAACAAATAAACTACAATCCACTGTTTGCATTCCATGGTTGGGCAAGCATAAGAGAACAACAAAAACACTGCTTACCAAAGATTATTTTTATTTTTAAGAATATAGAAAAATGTTATGGATTTCTTTTTACTCTCCATCTTAATAAAAATTACAACCCTGTGACCCCACACGTAAAGAAGAATTGAGATCTGTAGGGGTTTTCTTTGGCTGTAAGTTTTACAGAAGCAGACTGCCAGGGCTTTCTTATGAGATGCTACTGGGTGGGTTAGTTGTTGTTACTGTTAGGTGCCATCGAGTCGGTACCAACTCATAGCAACCTTATGCACAGCAGAATGAATCACTGCCTGATCCTGGGCCAACCTCACAATTGTTGTCATGCTTGAGCCCACTGATGTTGTCACTTTGCCAATCCATCTCTCTGGGGGTCTTCCTCTTTTTCTCTGACCCTCCATCCAACCAAACATGATATCCTTCTCCAGCAACTGGTTCCTCTTACAATATGTCTGAAGTCTGAGAGACGAAGTTTGGCCATCTTGGCCTCCAATGAGCACTCTGGCTGCACTTCTTCCAACACAGATCTATTGGTTCTTTTGGCAGCCCATGGCACTTTCAATATTCTCCTCCAACTAGGACAAACCATTTTGCACTACCCAGAACCCTCTCTGTTTTATATAGGATGGAATTTTCTGCACACTGGTAGTAAGCTATCTCAACTGTTTAGAAATCTATTGACAGGGCCTGGGAAATCTTAATGGAGAGATAGACAATTAGAGTAGGCAGGGATCAATGCTTATTCTTATAAAGCATACAGTTTACTCTTAATGCTCATATTTAGCAATTTTCATTAAGGTAACAGTTGGGTCATGTAAAGCATGACAAAAACAAAACAAAAAATAAATAAAAAGGCTAATAAGTACAAAATGAAATGGGCATTCTTGACTGAATGCATTATTTTCACTTCCAGCTACTTAAGTACATTAGCTCTGTGTTTATCTGACTTTTTGAAAAGTCATCCCCAGGACTTTTTTCCATGACTTTTACAAAGAAAATATTTTCTGATCAACTATAAGAGACTATCACCCATCCATTTACTAATTAAATAATCAGTTATACAATCATATAGCTCTAAAACCCTACAGCTCAAGCTGTAGCCATTTCTTTTCATGAATACACATGAGTAAAGGAGTTGTCTAACTAACCCGGGAAAGACTAAGCCATCCACAGTCCCAAGATGGAGATCAGTGTTGTTTAGAGCCAAATGGCATAGTAGATGCTTAATCATTCTTGCTGTTATTTTCTAGCAAAGCATTTTGTGTTCCAATCCTGCTGAGGACTGCCCTTCACTTTTCACAGTAACTCTCCCCTCAGACTGACAAACAGGAAAAAGTCACTCCAGTTCTTTCTTACATCATGTTTTTTTGTGGCCAATCCAGCACTCAAAGAGCCTTGAAGCTTTTTATCCATTCCACTAAATGCCAAGGACAGGAAATAAAAATATTTTTCTCTTCCGACTCAAATACAATACCCTTTTGTGAAGCTGCTAAGAAGCTAGAAATAGAAAATATGGCTAAAAAAATAATTCAGGTAAGAGATATGCATCAAAATATTTAACTTTGCTAAAAATATCCCTAAGTTGTTCTGAGCATTCCAATTTCATATCACATTTATCATAATAAACAAAATCTGTTCTACCCCAGTATCTTCAATAACTCTGAGATGATCCAACAGAGTTAACATGATCTACCCTATGACACCAAAGTCCCTGTACGCATTCACCAGCTGATTGCAGTGATTTTCAGGATGGAAACAAGAAAGCCAGAAGATGGAAGAGAGACCAATTCAAATGACAGCATCTTTGTTACCTGGTAATTGGAGTTTAGAGCAAAAACCCAAGAGGTAATTTAGGCAAGCTAAGGAGTCCCACAAGGTTAAACCCATGACAGAAAGCTTGCATAGCCCTAATCAGCTGTCTCGAGCCCAGTCAAATGAGACTCCCTAGAAATCGTAGCCATCCGAATAGCAATGGGGCTGATAGAGTGTCCAGAGATGAAGTAGGTGGCCACTGATGTGTGTGGTCCAGGATAGGTTCCAGTGTTCCAGCCCTAGAGCGATGGAAGACATACGGAAAAATGTAAAAAGAAAAGAAATGTTTGGCTGTGACGAGTGGAATGAATTCACTGGAATAACTAGGTAAGCACTGAGCAACTAGAGACTCCTCTCTCCTCCCTCCTCTGTAGACCTTTCTCTTTCACACCTGAATCTCCCAAGAGTCAACTGCTCCCCTTACCCGGGGTACAAGACAGATGACAGCTAAGTGTTCTTCATGTTCTGCCAAGAAAAACACCAGAGGAACACAAAAAGGCTTCAAATGTCTTGCTACTGAGATTCTCTTTTTTATAAGTTTCATTATGTATATATACACACCCACATAGAAGAAAATTCACTTTTAGTCAAAGAGTTCGAGAATGTTGAGTCTTTCAAAAAGTCGCTATGTTCTTAAACTCTTTCAATAGTTCTATTTGTTCTCAGAAGGGTCATAGATTTATTCAATAGCAGTTTATCTTTCAGTTGGCCCATTGCAAGCCAAAGCATCCAGCATAATCATAGGTTTGAGGCTGAGGACATCAGGGGACCAAGAGTTCACCACGTTATTTGCTGTAGAAAAGCATGCCTATAAAGGAAAAGTGCGGAATTTCAGATGAAGATTGTGGCATAAACATCTGGAAAAGGAATATTTCCATGGCAGCCTTGTTAACATGCTCCCCAAATCCACACCCATGCTAAAAAATCACTAGCATCTATGAAACAATGGGGTGAATGATCATACACTTAAAATACAGTGGCATCTTCCTACCAAGTAATAAAAACCTATCGCAAAATAGATACCACACGCCCTCCAGAGAAGTATGGAACAGAGATGCTTTGTTTCTTATCAGAAACTGGCCAGAAGGTCAGGACTCAGGATGGTAGCACTGCTCTGGAGCTTAGAGGCGGATGGGGGCTGACAAAACTCTTGGACAGATGAGCTACAATGGTAAACACAGCACTACTCATCTTCATAACACAGTCAGAGTGACCATGGGGTTGTATTTGCTTCTACTGAATAGTTCAGAATCTTTGATCTCTCTGCTCAACATATAATAAAAGCTTCAGTTTGGGGCAAAATGTAGCTAAAGATTACTGCTGTTTCTGTGTACTGTCAAGATGACTCATAACAACCCTTTGTTGTTGTTGTTGCTGAGTACCACCGAGGAGCTGGTTCCAACCCATAGCAACCCTGTATAGGGTTTTTAAGGAGTGGCTGGTGAGCTAAACTGCTGACCTTGCAGTTCAAAGCGACTTTGCAGTCCAGCGCATTAACCCACAGTGCCACAGCAGGTCAACCCTTTAGGACAATAGAACTGCCCTAAAGGGTTTCCTAAGCTGTGGTGATGTAGGTTAAGCACTGGACTGTTAACCACAAGGTTGACAGTTCAAATGCACCAGCTGCTCCACAGGAGAATGATGAGGTGTTCTGATCCCATAAAGATACACAGCCTTGGAAATCTGTACAGGTCACTATGGGTTGGAATCCACACAATGGCCATGGGTTTGTTTGCTTTTTAAAATTTTATTGTTTATTTTTGTAATCTTTATAGGAGCACATCACCAGATCTTTTCTCCCACAGAACCTGTGGGTCGGTTTGAACCACTGACCTTTCTGTTACCAGACAAGCACTTAACTATTGCATCACCAATACTCCTTATCTAACGCTTTGTTGTCATCTAGATTGGACCTGCTCTGTAGTCCTGCCTGAGTATTATGAAAAATTCAACTTTCTGAAATACAAGTTCTATTAGAGACAAAGAACTATTAATACAGTATTTAAATGTGTCCCTAGCACCATGATGAAATCTACTTAACATATTTGATGATCTTATATTTAAATCTATAAACATAGGTCCATGCATTTCTACTGTTGTTGTTGTTAAGTGCCATCGAGTCAGTTTCGACCCATAGCGACCCTGTACAGGGTTTCCGAGGGTGTAAATCTTTACGGGAGTAGAAAGCCTCATCTTTCTCCCGCGGAGCTGCTGGTAGTTTCGAACCGCTGACCTTAAGGTTCACAGCCCGATTCATAACCACTACACTACTACTGTAAATACATAAAAATGAATACAACAATGAATAAAGAAGAACGCAGAAGAATTGACACATTTAAGGTATGGTGTTGGAGGAGATTATTAAAAGTACCATGGACCACCAAAAGAACAAAAAGATCTGTGTTGGAAGAAGTACAATCAGAGTGCTCCTTAAAAGCTAGGATAGCTAGACTTCATCTCTCATACTTCAGGCATATTATCAGGAGGGACCAGTCAGGACATTATGCCTGGTAAAGTGGAAGGTTGGAGAAAAAGAGAAAGACCCTCAACAAGTGGCAGCAATAATGGGCTCAAGCATAGCAAAAATTGTGAGGCAGTGTTTCGTTCTGTTGTGCATAGGGTCACTTTGAGTCAGTACCAACAGGATGGGACCTAACAACAACACACTTCATAGCAAAAACTAACTACTGAGTTGAACATTCTTTATCTTGAAGAAAACCAGTTGTCTTAGGGGAAAATACTCACTGGGGAAAGAAATGCTGGATCTACTAATAGAATAAACACAGGCATCTTTCAGACATAGTTCCTCTCCCTCAAATCACAGATATTAGACAGTTAGCTTTCTTGGAGCTAACATATTCTTCCCAAAAAAGTATGGCAGATGGTAACAAAGACAGACCAGTTAATTATTTCTTGAAATCCAACTGATCTCTTGACCATCGTTATATAAGGGGGCCTCAAAAAGTTCATGGAAAAAATCTGTTTAATTCTGTTTTTCCAGGAACTTTTTGAAGATCTCTCATATTTGGCAGTAAGTTTTGGCAGGATCAAACATATAATTCTTTAGCAATTAGATGACGAATATTTTATAATTTGTTTAGTCTTTATTTTCAATGTACTGGATTTACTTCATGCTGCTGCTGCTGAGTACTCAGTTGGTTCTGACTCATGTTGACCCTGTATACAGTTCCCAAAGCTGTACATTTTTACAGAAGCATCTTTCTCCCACCAAGTGGCTGGTAGATTCATACTAATACCCACTATGCTACCAAGGCACCTTTCATACAAACACTACAGAGTAAATTGTCTCTCTTTGTGTTAGTATCTGCACTGATGTGACATTGCCCTCTGACTTAAGAAAATTCCTAAATTGGGCTCACTCACAGCGTAAGGTACTGTGAGTGCCTGTGAAGTCATGTATTTCTGGATACAATGGAAATAGCAGTGTGGCAACAAACTTTTAAATGTTTTGGGGAAGACAAGAAAGAAGTGAAGAAAAGACATAAACTGCAGTGAGTGAACAGCATGAATTTTTTTTTTTTAATGTTTTATTGTGAATTATGTGATAGTTTACAAGCGAGAACATTAGTTTTACATTCATTCTATGATATATCGTTTCACTGCCATGGTTACAGTCCCCTCCATGCATCATCAACCAACCAAAGGGTATACCCTCCACCCCCACCCAGTAATCAGCAAACAGCCTCTCTCCCTCTCTGGATCTAATGTCCCCAGCTGCTCCATTGCTCCATGTCATCATCTCTACCTCCATCTCAGGCATCACTGCTTCTCTGGGTACGGTCCTGCTCTCCACTCTTCTCCCTTGATGGTCCCAGGGACCTCCGCTCCTAGACTGCAAAGTTAATCACTCCCCTCCTTGCTACAAAACGTCTACCTGTACATTTCTAACCCTCACAATCAGTCCTGATAACAATTATTTACTATTGTATCACAAGAGACCTATCCCCATCTCATTTCATCAGCCCCGCCTAGACAGACTGGACACTATGCAGTGGAAATTCTACCTTCCTCCACAACCTCTGAATCTAGGTTCCCTCTTGAAAGCTTGTAAGCCAGTCACTTCTTGCCTTCATAGCTGCCCCCCCACTTTGGGTAGCCAATGTCCAAGTTACCCATCCCTGTCTATTCTGTGTATGGTGGGGGTGGGAATGATCCTTGCTGTAAAGATTTGTTCCCTCTTTTGAGCTACTGCATCCATAGGTGTAGGTCAAGTTCATCAAATTGTATCAGATTACTCTTTTTTTCCTCTTCTTTCTTCTTCTAGTTGAGCTCTGATCATCCAGTCATCAAAGCCAGGTCAAGTGGGTATTATCTGCAAGTTTGGGTGTTCTTGTGCATATGCCCTCTCTTCTTATCAGCTGGATGCTTCACTCTCCACTCTAGTCCTCTGTGGCTATGTCACCGACTCTGGGTCCAAGAGTCCCCAGGTCTTGCCACAATGCTGGTCAACCAGGTGTCCACCCGGGTTCACAGGAGTCTATTGAACATTGTAGGGCTTAACTCGCAGCTTCATTGCTGTTTTTCCCTCACTTCCCCTTACTAGGGATGAATGTGGTCACCAATCAGAGTGTGTATTCCCATTGAGTCTTAGTATTGGAAGGGGGTTTGCTCTGAGGGGACACGACCACTTGCCTTGATGTCTCCTGGACTATCAACTTGCTTGTTCTTGTAGTAATCAGTCGTTCTGCCTATATTGTTTTGTATTTTTCCTGTTGGGCTTTCTTTCAATAAGTATATTCTGTTCTTCTAGCTGATCCAGGCTGGTCTGCTCGTCCTTTCAAGTGGAAATTTCCCACCTCTGAAGATTCTGGATGCTGTTCAGGACTTCACCTATAGTCTTATGTAATACAGAGGCTCCACAGGAAGCCTCCTTCACTGGGCACACTGTAGCCCCATTTTTAGGTATTCCAATCAGTTATAGGCAGAAGATGGACTTATAAGCTTTCTATGGTGATGTTTCTGACTATTCCTTTCTCTCCCCTTCCAGTGTCTACTTTATAATGGTATGCAAGGAAAACCAAGATTCAAAAGACAACCAAGCATCTTAACATTATTTCTCCCCTTTTCTCCATTCCAACCATTTCTCAATCCCTGTATCCCAGAGCCGTGTTGTATCCAATGATGTGTATACATCACTCTTTACCTCTGTCCCACTTAGCCCATGCAAACCTGCCTAATTGTTCTCTCCCATCTGCTTTGTTCTTCCATTCCCCTCCCCCTTCTTGTATATTGTCCCCTGCTGCAGCACCCAAACTATCCTGTGTCTATTCCCTGCCCTGTGCTCCACCTTCCCCTCCCTCTCCTCACCCCACCCCACCCCAATCCCAGCAATCAGCAAAGAATCCCTCCCCCTTTTAGTATGGGTTCTTTTTCTTAGTCTTTTACAGCAGTGGTCCTATGCAGTATTTCCTTTTGTGACTGACTAATTTCACTCAACATAATGTCCTCAAGGTTCATCCATGTTATTCGGTGGCTTGCAGCTTCCTTGTTATTCTTCAAGGAAGCATAATATTCCATTGTGTGTATGTACCACAGTTTGTTTATCCAGTCTGCAGTCGATGGGCACTTAGGCTGTCTCCATCTTTTTGCCATTGTGTTATGGCTCGTATTTCTTGTGGGTAAATACCAAGTAGAGAAATTGCTGGATCGAATGGTATTTCTATTTCCAAACTTCTGAGGAAGTGCCATATTGCTTTCCAAAGAAGTTGGACCATTTTGCAGTCCTACCAGCAATGCAGGAGCATCCTAGTCTCTCCACTTCCCCACCAGCATTTATTGTCCTCTATGTTTTTGATCTTTGCTGTTATTACTGGAGTGAGCAGCATGGATTTTTTAAGGGCAAAAATAATAAGTCAGGAAAACAAAGAGAGGCTCAAGTCCTAGTCAAATTCCCCTTTTGTTCTTTTATTGTTTTTTTATGAATCTATTTAAATATTCTCTGAGGTATTATTTTTCCTTTTTATATGTTTTCATTACTAAATTCACACATTTAAATTTTAGTCCTCAATGACCTTACTTGAATAATTAGAAAGCAAAAACTTCCTTCTGCTCAGACAATTGTTGTTGTTATGTGCTCAGACAATAAAAGTACATAAACAGACACACAGACTCATATACTTTAAAATATATCTATCTACATTGTTGTTGTTAAGTGCCATCAAGTCAGTTCTGAATCATAGTGATCCTAAGGCTTCAGAGAAATAGCTGGTGAGTCTGAACCTTGTGGTTGGTAACTCAGTGCTTATCCTACAGTGCCACACTGGGACTCTTTTAACAGATATACTATCCTCATGTTACGGTGTCTCATATATACATATTGTTGCTGTTGAGACTGTCAGGTCGAGTCTAATCCATAGTGACTCCAGGGAACAGGGTAGGACTTCCTTGATAGGGTTTTCTTGGCTATAATCTTTATGGGAGCAAATCTCCAGGTCTTTCCTCCTGTGGGTTCTGACTGCCAACCTTTCAGTTAGCAACCGAGCATTTAATTACTGTGCTATCCCGGCTTTCTACCTCTCTATGCATGTCAACAATAGTGAGGTTGGCCCAGGATCGGGCAGTGTTTCGTTCTGCTGTGCATAGAGTCGCTGTGAGTCAGTACTAACTCGATGGCACCTAACAACAACAACAACATACCTGGGAGTGCAGTGGCTCTGTAGGATAAGCACTGGACTGCAAACCACAAGGTCAGTGGTTTGAGACCACCAGATGCTCCATGGGAGAAAGATGTATCTTTCTGCTCCCTCAAAAGTTTACAGCCTTGGAAACCCTATACAAGGTTGCCATGAGTCGGAACTGACTCAACTGTATTTAACAACATCAATCTATCCATACTTCTAAGAATTTCCTACGGTTTGTCATCTTCCTAAAAGCAAAATGTAGCAACAACAGCAAGCAGACTAGAGAAAAGTCAATAACTGGGAATGTCCTCCTAAGGTTGGTTAGTTATTCTGGGAGTGAAAAACTGAAAGGGAAATGAGGAAGATAAAAATGAGTCTTTCAAAAAGACTCTAGCAGATGCAGGGATACAGCAAACCTCCGAGGACGTGTAACAAGGAAGGAGAGCAAACCTGATGCAGCCTGAACTCTCCTCTGGCTCAAAGTAGTCAAGAAGACGCCAGCGAACAAAGACCAGTTCCAGACCACAGCTCACACCGCAAGTATGGCTGAGGTCAGGTTTTTGTATGTCAGTACTGGAGTCAGCCCTAGGAGGGGCAAGGAAACCGCAGTGATTTTTCAAGTTGTATCCTTTATGGTATTTGCAGAGACCCAGCCAACAACAGCCAGGGGGCTGTTTACCAAAGTCATTCTCCAGCACCACCCACAGAAACGCTTGTGGAAATGACTGCCAAAGCTTACATGGGAATCAAACAGAAGGAACTGGAAAGAGCCATGTGAAACATGCCCCAGTCATTTCGTAAGCCCCATTTCTTCACAGATGACTGTTATGGAAGAGATGACTACTTACAGAAAACAGAGCCAGCCCCAGGAGGAAAGCAGAATGGATATGTATTAAGTATGTCATTTCATAATTCACAACTGCGACTTCCTGGGTCTTGGTTATAAGGGTGAGTGGATGGTATATAGGTCAGACACAGATCATCACTGAAGAACTCCAAAGTTAAAAAAAGATTTAGCAAATGAAAATATCAGAATATTTTATAGACCAGCCAAACCAGATGGAGACCAGTGGCTCACACATCTTTGTATTTACAACAGATCTAAGGTTCCAAGTTCTGGAAGGGACCACAAAGAATCCTGCCTGCCATGCGAGTACTAGGAACTAAAAACAGAGGAACTTCCAAGCATCCAGCCTTCCTCAATCCACACTTTCAAAGTTGGACTCTGGGGCCCTTGGGGTCTGATAAGGAGTCCTTGGGAGCCGCCATTAATTAAGCCCTTGACTAACTAAAAGTTTGGCAGTTCAAACCCACCCAGAGGTACGTCAGAAGAAAAGCTTGATGATCTGATTCTGAAAGGTAGTATATTCTTGTGCCTTCTTCCTAAACTTGGGAATGACTTCAAGTTGTAAGCTATGGTTGCCAGCAGCTCTCCACACACCTTTATGCACAGAGCCTTGAAACCCTTCTAGAGTGCAGTTCTACTCTGTACATATGAGGTGGCTGGGAGTTGGAACTGACTCAAAGACAAACAAACGGTTAAGGATCTGAGAAACTATGACTCTTTGTTCTGAACATTATGGTAACTGTTTTGGTTCTCTCGTTCTTTTCCTACATGCCTGTACAATTTTTATATTTCAGAGATTGATTATACACACCACTACTTTGCATTTCCTCCCAATTGCATGGTTCAATCCAATGCCCATGCTTACATATCTTTCACTACATTTATACTTCTGTCAAGATGGACTTTTTATGTCACTCATACAAACACGCTCTTTCCCTACTTGTTCACCCCTCACTCCCTGCTGAAAACTAAGTTTGTAAACATGATCCTTGTAGGTCTAATCTACATTCCCTTTGATAGGTAGAGAAAGAAAAATAGCAGCTCAGGCCAAGGAGCCAATGAATTCATATTGACTCATAGTCATCTAAAGTTTAGATTGTTGCATTCATGAAGGCAAGGACTAGGGCAACTTTGTTTCAAGACTGAACATCCATGGAGTTCAACGATTGGTTGAAAGATTAAATGTATTCTAATTTTTAATGAATTGCATTTTGTTCTCAAATTATGTCCTTTATCAGACAAAGGAAGGTTTATAACTCACGTAAGTCATGGTTTAAGGGGGCTACTGAATACAAAAGACAGAGTCCACAGGACCAAAGTCATGGAGTACACCATGGTCACTTGGCATAATACAGTCCACAAAGAAAATGTTTACATTCTGTTTTTGTGAGTAATAACTGAGATATTACAAGCTCATGAGTGACTACGTAAGGTGCAACTATTAGTCTCTACCTGAGCAAAGAAGAGTAAGGAAAATTGAAGACACTTGGAGTCAATTAGCCCAAGGGACCAATGGCACACGTGAACATCAGTTTTCACAACCCTGAGACCAACTAGACGGTACCCAGCTGCCACTACAAACTATCCTGAAGGGATCACATAAGAAGGTCCTGGATAGAGTAGGAGAAAATGTGGAACAAAACTCAAAATTTAAAAAACAACAACAAGCTTACTGGTCAGAAAGAGACTGGAGGAACTTGAGACTGGTCTTTTGTCACCTTTCAGGTCTGGACCTCATGGCTCAGTTTTTCAGCCAAGTGGTAGATAGACATACAGGGGGGACAACAACACTAGTAAGGGATGCTCACCATGAAATGGCCAACCATTCAAGATCAAAAGGGCAGCATTCACTGAAGGATGAAGTTGAGAAGGGCTGGGAAGGAGGGTGGAATGGAAATAAAAACCACAAGAGAGAAGTGGGCTAACTGTTGTTACATGGAGGGGTTTGCATGATTTGTTGACTGTAAAACTGATGATCTGCTCTATAAACCTTTACTCAGTTCACATCAAAAAGTTTAAAATTTTCTCAAAAGGTCCCAAATTCATTCCCCAAAACCATACTCTTCCTCTTCCTTCTCATCCTCCTCTGGCTGCTTCATGTCTTCTTGACAGCAGCAATAATGATAGAATCTTTACCTATAATAACTATTTTAATCATCATTAAAAACATGTAAGGTAATTACTATATTATTGCCATTTAATAGATGAAGGAACAGAGGCCTCAAATGATTGGAGTCACCTCCCAAAAAGCACACAGTTAAGAAGTTGCAATCAGTATTTGAACCTAGGCCATCTGACTCTAGAACATCAGCTCCTAACCACCATGATTAACTGCTTCCTAAAAGAGAGCTGTTAAGAAAGTCTACGATAAATTGCAGAGGACTTTGAGGCACTTGTTGATGAAGAGCACTGGACTTTGAATCACAAAGTTGGTGATTCAAGCCCACCAGCCATTCCTCAGGAGAAAGATCAAGCTTTCTGCTTTTGCAAAGACTTACAGTCTCGAAAACCCTATATGTGGTAGCTATGAGTCAGAACCAACCCGATGGCACTTAACACACAACATATACTAGATGCTGGGAAATTTCCCGAGAAGTCACGAACACTCTTCCTATACAGTCAACATTCCAGTCACTGCATTCCTAGTTGCCCATCTATCACATCTCCTAAAGAACAAGCATGTCAGCAGAAGCATCATTTTCCCATAGCCTTATCTTTCAAATTTTCTTACAGAAAATATTTGCTACTCCTGTCAGCATAACTTGGGACTCTGTCAAGAACCAGATGGAAATATACAAATGCTTGGAATGCCAGCGATAGAGATCTGAAGGCAAATAGGAAAATGAACAAAATGCTATCTGGAAGTCAGTTTGTGTGCTCTATTATTGAGTTCACTTTGCTCAGATCAACCATCAACACCCATGGAAGCAGCAGGCAAGAAATCAAACAAAGATGTCAGTTTGAGGGCTAAGGTGCTCCTGACCCAAGCCGTGGTATTTTCAATGACCTCATATGGATGTGAAAGTTGGACAGTGAATAAGGAAGACCCTAGAAGAATTGATGTATTTGAATTATGGTGTCGAAGGAGAATATTAAAAGTACCATGGACTGCCAAAAGAACAAACAGATCTGTGTTGGAAGAAGTGCAGCCAGAGTGCTCTATGGAAGCCAGGATGACAACTTTGTCTCTCATATTTGGGACATGTTGTCAGGAGGGACAAGTCACTGGAGAAAGATACTATGTTTGGCAAAGTGGAGGGTCAGAGAAAAAGAGGAAGACCCCCTAACTAGATGGATTGGCACAGTGACAGCATCGATGGGCTCAGGCATAGCAATGATAGTAAAGGTTGGCCCAGGACTGGGCAGTGTTTTGTTCTGTTAGACATAGGGTCTCTATGAGTCGGTACTGATTTGATGGCACCTAATAACAACATCAATATTGAGATCAGAGATGTCTTGAAAAGTTTTCTCAGCCCTGCATAATGATGAGAAGGGCAAACCACAAGACAAGTGGTATCGTCTTGTCCCTTCTTCACAAGCTTGGCCAGGTCTTCCAGGGTGGATGTTAATGGTCACCCAGTTGCCTTCCACACACCTTTATGCACAGGGCACAAAAGCAGAATGGCACATTACCTTCAAGAAGAATTGCTGAGGAAAAGGCAGGCTGCCAAAGTGTACCACCCTTGTGTCTTATTTGACCTTCACACTGCACAGCGCCCACTCAAGCAGTGTGGAACCATTCCCTTCTCCCCGGGCTGCTGAGTCAGCCATGCTGGGAGCTACCTGAAGCGGCATTCAGACATTTGGAGTATTCAGCACCATGAAGAAAATAGCAGTGGATCAGTGAGGCAATAAAAATGAGGGGTTGGCTGAATAAAGGTGATAAAAATAGATTTTCCAACTCTAGGAAGATGAATCATTTTGCCACAGAGATTCACTAGGCTTGGTTTCAGCTTGGTTTTCAACTCAGCTGCATAAATTTGACTAAGGAAAAATTTTCTTCCTCTAGATAACTGGGGCCATGAAGCGTTCAGTGTTCAGACAGGTCTAACAGGATTTTATTAGCAAATTGCCCAGAAATAAGCTCCATTCCATCCCCAGTCAGCAGTAAACACTGATGTTGAAGGACAAGGGTTAATTGGTCTAGGTTGGGATATTCAGACCCTGGGTCCAGATTCCCTGCCTCCTTCCTCACTCCCTAATTTGCTCCTCATTTCTTTCGCCCTCAATTTGAGAAATGGGTATTAATAGCCAGCACAAGGGACTGTGAAGGCAAGCACAAAATGAGAGGGGCTCAGGTAACAGGGCACCTCCTATACATGTGGTCACATTTTCCCCTTCACACCATGTGCTGTCTCACACCAGTGAACTGTGGGAAAAAAATATTGAAAATACAACAGAGTTGCTTCCACTTAAAAAAGTTCATGAAAATCATCTTTATGTTGGATGAACTAATGTGTCCTCCACCACATCCCCCCAAGAAAAATAAAATTCTTTCCTCAGAGGGAGAAACAAAACGTATCATGAAAAGCAACAGGTGCTAAAGAAATCAGGAAGATAAATAAACTTCACCGGAAAGCAATTTTGATATAATTTTAGCCATACCATAAGTATATAGAAGTCACTTTTTTTTTTCTTGCCAAGTGTTAAAATTGACTTAACTTTGTTCCTTCTCTCCAGATCACCAATAAGCATGTATTTTTTTTCCATAATAGAACTGACTTACCCCTACGTGTCTTCATATTCCACATTAAACTCCAACACAGCCACACTAGAGAGGGGTCAGGCATCTTTCTCTGGGGGGACTCCAGCAGTAAGCCCCAAAATCAGCAGCTGGAATGCCCTTACATTCTCTGTCCCCAAACTGTCCTTTTCAGAGCAAATACCCAGCTCTGGTCTCTGCAGGCTGCAGCAGCCTGAAATGCTGAGGCAGGGAAAGGGGACTAACTTGAGGCCAGAGAGTGATAGCCACACCTCTTGAGGAGGGAGGCGGAGCATTTTACTCCCTTTGAGGAAGGGGAATCAAATCCCAAGAGGCAGAGATAGCTGACTGTAACTTTGACAGCTTCCTGACACTCCTAGCATGGACCAGGCTCTCAATAACCCCAAGCCAGTTGTCCTTGAGTTGATTCCAACTCATAGAGACCCCCTATGTGCTGTGTAGAACTGTACTTCCCTAAACTGTGACCTTTTGAAAGTAAAGCATCAAACTTTTATTCCCAAATGCCTCTAGATGGGTTCAAACCACCAACCTTTCAGTTAGTAGCAGAGTGCTTAACCATCTGCACTTCCCAGGGTCTAGCAATACTGTCAATAAATTCTGGGTCTGGACTAGGGACCCAAGAGGGACCTGAGGAATGAGGATTTTGATCCCAACTCTGGAACAAAGTATCTGTACAATCCAGGATAAACCATTATCTTCTGAGTTGTAGCTTCCTCATTTGTAAAACAATAGAAGCAAGTTGTAAAATTCTAAGGTCGCCATAGCAACTGTGAGCATTGTTGTTGTTGTGAAGTGTCATTGAGTCGGTTCCAGCCAATAGTGATTCTGTATAAGGTTTCTGAAGAGCAGCTGGTGAGCTTGAAACACTGACCTTGCGGTTCACACCAACTTGCAGTCCAGAGCATTAACCCACAGCACCACACCAGGACTCCAACTGTACTAACTGTGAGCATTGTTATTGTTGTTAAGTGCCGGCGAATCAGTTCGACTCATAGCAACCCTGTGTAAGCTTGCCAAGGAACAGCTGGTGAGCTTGAACCACTGACCATGCAGTTCAAACCGACCTTGCAGTCCCACGCATTAACCCACAGATCCACACTAAGTGCAGCTACGATTTATTGAAAACACACCATGCACCATACCATACCACGTGAACTGTATTATACAAGAATCCCAGAGTGGTGCAGATAGTTAACTGCCCAGCTGCTAGCCAAAAGGCTGAATGTTTGAGACCACCTGGAGGCACCTCAGGTGATCGTACATGGAGAAATCAACCACTGAAAACCCTGTGGAATACAGCTCTCCTCTGACACACATGGGACCACCAGGAATAGAGTCAACGCCACAGTAACTGGTGGCTGGGCATTTTACATACAGCATCTCATTTGCTTCCACAATATGGAGTAAAGATCTATCAACCCCATTTTATAGATGAGGAAACTGGCGAATCACCATGAAATAAAAGGATGTTCATATTGATTCAGTGTTTTGAATTTAAATGAAGGCATTTCATATCTGTGCCTGAAATTGAGATGACATCTGAGAATAGAATTTCTGCACTGGTGGGTGATTGATGTGTTTACACTTCTTTGCTGGAATAATTCTGAGATACTAGTATTTATGGTTATGGCTGTTCATGCTATTGCAAAATCCATTTCCCACCTGTTGTTTTTTATGAAACCTCCGTAAAGGACATGAAATATTTCTTTGTGCAGATTCTAAAAAAGGAATTGTGAAATATATTAGCAGAAACATCGTGTGTGGATTTACCATTTGAATTTTTTTATATGCTATAAAACAGTGTTTATAGCCAATTCATCATTTATAAAAGTTTATTAGATTAATATGCCAACTGACTCAGTGGTGTTTTGCCATTGATTGATACCAATGCATCAAATGGCAGGCTGACATTTAATCATTATCAATAATGTCTGTATTCTCTTGCCTATTTTATAGTTTCCTTGCATTATGGTATATTTTATCTTTATCATCAATCATCCCATATTTTAAAGTAAACTTTTTATTTTACAAGTTTTATATTCACTGAAAATTGCAACAATATACAGGAAGTTCACACATAGTTCTCACCTGCATTTTACATTACAAAGGTACAATGATCCCAAGAGAACAAATCTTGATACCAGTTGCCATAGAACGGACTCTGGATCATGGTGACCTGTGTGTTACCATACAGTGTTCAGTGACTGAATTGTAGGAAGTAGATCACTAGGTCTTTCTTCTAACGTGTTCTGAGTGGACTCAAACCAAGAACTGTTCTGCTAGCAGCCTAGAACACAAACCACTTGTGCCCCTCAAGGTCTCCCAAACATTGGCACAACATCCACTCCTCACTTATCAACATGCTCCAAGGACCAGGTTTTATGCAAAACTTAGCACTATGCAAAAATGGAGGGTGAGCACATCAGATCACAACATGGAACACATCATTACATAACTGCAGAATTATATCATTACATAATTGCCAAACCACTGTGAGCCATGACCCAGACAAGTTGACACATAACGTTAACCAACACAGCTAGTGTTACTTTTGCCTCCCATCTTGGCATTTACTGCTATGAGAGACATGGGTTGTTAATGTGCAAAATAGTCTAACAGTGGACCTTTTTTTTTAATATTATCATAAATGTGAAATGTTGAGTAATAAGCCCATAAGTGAGAAGTAGGCTTGCTACTAACTAAATACCAGTATGGTACCATAGGATCAGCACTGGACTACTACCTAGACAATCAGCAGTTCAAACGCACCAGCCACTCCTCGGAAACCCTATTGTTGTTGTTGTTAGGTTCCATCGAGTCCATACTGACTCATAGCAACCCTATGCACAACAGAATGAAACATTGCCCGGTCCTGGGCCAACCTCACAATTGTTGCCATGCTTGAGCCCACTGATGCTGCCATATTGTCAATCCATCTCACTGGGGCTCTTCCGCTTTTTCTCTGACCCTCCACTTTACTAAACATGATATCCTTCTCTAGTGACTGGCCCCTCCTGACAATATGTCTTAAGTATGAGAGATGACGTCTGCCCATCCTGGCCTCCAAGGAGCACTCTGGCTGCACTCCTTCCAACACACATCTGTTGGTTCTTCTGGCAGCCTGTGGCACTTTCAATATTCTCCTCCAACAGTATAACTCAAAAGCATCAATTCTTCTACAGTCTTCCTTATTCACTGTCCAGCTTTCACATGCATATGAGGTTATTGGAAATACCATGGCTTGGGTCAGGCTCACCTTAGTCCTCAAGCTGACATCTTTGCTCTTCAATACTTGAAAAAGGTCTTGTGCAGCAGATTTCTTGACTGCTACAGGGTTGCTATGAGTTGGAACCAACTCCACAGCACTTAACAATGACAAAAATGTACTGTTCTGTTCCAGGATCCATCTAGGTACTACATTGCATTTTGTCATCATGGTTTCTTAGCTTTCCCTGAACTTAACTGCAATCTCAGAATTTCCTGGTTTTTGACGACCTTGACAGTTTTGAGAAATTCTAGTCAGGCATTGTGTAGAACATCCCTCAATTTAGGACTAGTTGGTGTTTTTCTTATGGTCAGCTATGGTTTGGATGAGGAAGACCATTGAAATAGAGTACCATTCTCATCATATCAATTATCCTATTTAAAAAAATTCAATGGAAAATGTTTGTCTTAAATTGATTCTTTTGACTCAATAAAGTTAAATTTCAGATAAATAAATTAAATATCAAACAATTACTCAGAAGTCCAGTATTTTATACTGTGGACAGAGTGACAGAGAGGGAGACAAATTTTTGCAGCCATGTTAAGATAAGGGCAGAACTAAGATTCTAGCAGGAAGCCAACTAATTGCAAAGAGGTGTCCAGCAAGTTCATTTGAAATGCAAGCCAAGACAAACTTCCTATAAAAACAATCTCACTTGAAGGCACTTTTTAAGAACATCACAATTTCAGCTTAGCATGATCTCACTCTTTCATGCGACACTTTCAGATAACATTGGTTGAAAGTTTTTCCTGCTGTTAAATAACAGAATCCCTGCAAACCTGGATTTGAGTATAAGCTAAGAATGAGTTCCATAGAAGCTTCTTTGGGTAAGCATGACCATGGGGGGGGGGGGGGGGGCGGGGAAAGAAGCACAACTTGGACTGAAATACGTACTGGTGGTGGTGGTGGTAGTGGTGTGCCACGAAGTTGGTTCCAACTCATAGAAACCCTGTATAAGGTTTCCAAGGCTGTAAATCTTTATGGGAGTTAGAAAAACTCATCTTTCTACTACAGAATGGCTGGTAGTTTCGAACTGTTGACCTTGAGGTTAGTAGCCCGACTCGTAACCACTGAGCTACCAGAGCTCCTTTCCATATACATATTAGAGGGTTTCAAAAGTTTATGGAAAAAATTCATTATCTTTTCATTCCAAGTTTCTATGAACTTTTTGAAGCCCCCTTGTATTTCCTGCTATTATTTATTTTTTCCTCACAGTTCTTAATGGAAGGTCTGTTCCTGCGGGAATAAAAAAGTGAGGAACTGATGTAATGTCACAAACTCTGCTAAATGCTGTTCAATGAAAGATAAGAAAGAACAAGCGGTTTCTTCCTTCAAAGAATGACTAGCCCCCTGTGCCCCCCAGCACCACCAGTGACAGGAAGGAAAAAAAAATCTAAGAAAAAACAAAAGTTTTACAGCACTGCTATATATAACCTTCTACCTCTGTACAGACACAAAATAATTATGGAAACAAGCTTGGAAAAATCATTTGTGGTGCATGAAGAGGATATTAGACTTCAGCTAACAAGTCTAGGCATTCATAACACATGTGAATAGGAATTTAAACACTTGGCTGGCTTATCCACGAGTGAAGGGTCAAAAGGTAAAAGACACGATAGAGAGTATGAGATAGGGTGGATATTTTACCTCAATGAATTGTCAATTATGCGAGAGCTTTCTCAATCACTCTCGGTCACAATTTTCATATCTAAGTATAATTACTAATGAGTTCTCTTGTGTTCTCCAACTCCTTTTATCTCTCTCTCTTCTCCCTTGAGTCCCTCACAGTGTAGATCAAACAGCCACAGCTAAGCTTATAATTGGGGCTGGGGGGTGGGAGAACTTCAAAGCTTGTGGTTATAGAAAAAGAAATTGTTTGCACTTAACCATAAGGAACTTTTTTCCTGCGTTCTAAACCAACATTTCCAATTGCCGGCCAGACATCTGTACATGAGAATGTCTTACAGAAAGCCAACTTTGTAAGTCCAAGAGAGAATCCATCTCTTCTTTTGGAATTCATTCCTCCTTCCCCTGCTCCCATGATTTCTATTAATGACATCATTATCCTCCAAGTTGCTCAAGCCCAAAATGCAGATATCATCTTTATAAGAGTGTTTATCACATTTTATCAATTATAAGGGGACATATAAGGAGGGACCAATCGCTGGAGAAGGATATCATGTTTGGTAAGGTGGAGAGTCAGAGAAAAAGAGGAAGAGCCCCAGTGAGACTGATTGGCAAAGTGGCAGCATCAATGGGCTCAGGTGTGGCAACAACAGTGAGGCTGGTCCCAAGACCAGGCAGTGTTTCGTTCTGCTGTGCACAAGGTCGCAATGAGTTGGTACTGACTCGATGGCACCTAACAACAACAACAACAAAGAGGCACATTCTTTTTTTCCCTACTTCTGAAATAAAATTCCATCTTTTCCTCTGCTGGTGTCTTAGTGTATGTCATTATTTAATGACAACTTTTCTTCTTTCTTAGTGATACTTAAAAATAAGCACAGGCCTTATCATAGATGGTATAGTACCATCAGTGAAAACCACAAATCCTTTCTTATCTCCACTTCCATTATCAGCATTTATGTGCTCACCATCTCTCACTCAAACTCCTTGCCTCCTAACTGATTTCTGTTGCTAGTCTTTTTCCATAATCTGCTTTCCACATGGCCACCAGAGTTTTCTGGAACACAAGTGTCCCTTGCTTTAAGTAGATCTTATTGCATTTAAAATGAGTCCAAACATGTCTGGCTCTAACTTACTCTTCCTAGTCCATTTTCCACAGCACTGATTTCTCTCAGGGATCCTGGGTTCCAGCCACAGCTATAAGCAAATAATAGAAACTTCCAGACAAGACTCATATTCTGGCTTGAAGCCTTTTTCATTCCATCCCATGAGGCTAGAATGTCCTTTCTCCAAATCTGTAAATGTCCTGTTCAAATACTATCTCTTTCAAAATTCTTAATCACAAATCAAAATTTCCTCCTGATTCTTTTTTGCATGTTATACGCCATTACTATATCACTGTTTACCTTATATTAGATAGTAGTGGGTTGGACAGTGTTCTACAAAACATCAAGTCCATGAAAAACCTCAGAATGTGACCTTATTTGGAAACAGGGTCTTTCCAGATGTCAGTAATTAGTTAAGGATCAGAATGAGATCATTGGATAAAGGTGGGCCCTAAAGCCAGTGACTGGTATATTTATCAGAAGGTGAGAATGAGAGGGTAGAGAAAGACACATAAAACAAAAAGGTAATGTGAAGATGAAGATGAAGACTAGAGTAGTCAGCAAGTCAAGGAATGCCAAAGATTGGTGGGAGCAACCAGAATTTAGAATAGGTGAGGCAGGAATCTCCCAAGAGCCTTCAGAGGGAGCATGGCTCCACGAACACCTGAATTTCAGACTTTTGATGACTAGAACTATGAGAAAATTAAGTTCTACTGTCTTAAGCCATCTGGTTTGCTGTAATTTATCATGCTAGCCCTAGGAATCTAATATATAGGCCTTACTTGTATATATGTATGGAGTGTGGTGGCTCCATACGATAAGCGCTGGACTGTGAATCACAAGGTCCATAGTTCCAGTTCACCAGCCACTCTGCAGGAGAAAGATGAGGCCTTCTGCCTCCTTGAAGATTTAAAGACTCAGAAACCCTATAGAGGGTCTCTGTGTTGGAACTGACTTGGTGGCACTTAAGAAGAACAACAGCTTGTATATATGTATTCTATAAGGTAAGGCACTGAAAGCAAAGAAGTATGCCTTGAGTTAGAGGTGGATTTTTACTTGGATTGGTGGTGGACCATGGTGGCGGTATGCCATCGAGTCAGTTCTAATTCATATTGACCCTGTATAGGGTTTCCGAGGCTTTAAATCTTTATGGGAGCAGAAAGTCTCATTGCTCACTTGGAAGGCATTTGCAAAAAAGAACTAGGAAGCAAAACGTCATGCAAAAGGCAGTCTGAAGAAAACTGAGTTATCTTTGAAGTCCTATAACCAGAAAGAACACATTTTCAGGAGAATGTAGACTCTATGTCTTGATTTCTCAACAGAGTGATACAACCATTTTGCTCATTGTGGTAAGTAACTTCTGAATAGCTTCCAGTGATCCCTGCCCCCTGGAATTCAGGACCTTGTGTAATCCTCTTCCTTGAATGTGGGTTGGATTTAGTGATTTGCTTTTAATGAAGAGAATATGACAAAAGTGATGAAATATTACTTCTGAATAAAGTAATAAAGGACTACAACTTCCATCTTGTTCATACTCTGGCTCTTCTTGCTTCCCTGCTCTCGTGAAGCAAACTGCTCTATGTGTTGTTGTTAAGTGCTGTCGAATCAGTTCTGACCCTTAGCAAGCCTGTAGAGGATTTCCAAGGAGCAGATGGTGAGCTTGAACCACTGACCTTGCAGTTTAAATGACTTTGCTGTCTGATGCAACAGCCTGTGAGGAACTGAGTCCTGCCGATATCCACATGAGGATTCTTCCCCAATTAAGTATTGAAATAGTAACATCAACTGACACCTTGATTTTGCAGACTAGGGAGAGACTCTGAGCTAAACACTGGCCAGATTCCTGCCTTCACCACACTCATACTCACACACACACACACACACACACACAATTCTATAGGATAATAAATTGTTTTTTTTTAAGCCCTTAAATTTTGGGATAATTTGTTATGCAGCAATGTTGTTAAGTGCTGTTGAGTCAGTTCTGACTCACAGAAACCTGGAATAGGGTTTCCAAAGAGCTTCTAGTGGGTTTGAATCACCAACTTTGTAGCTATAAGCCCAATGCTTATCCTACAATGCCACACCACCCTTATGCAGCAATAGGTAACTAATAAACTCACCAAATAAGAAAATCAGAGACAAGATAATAATCACAGAGTGGGTAGGAAGGACAAATAGCTCTGAATTTCCTCCTCAAGCATTCAAAAAAGATGTACTAGGGGACTAACTTGTTGGTCTGATCCAACCACATTGGAGATGAACAACCGAAACTCAGTGGGCACTAAAATTCCCCTTCACACTACAGAGAATGTCCCACCAACCAACAAGCTTGTCTTTGTATTCACTATGTGGTCAAATCCTTTGGTTTAGGTCATACATGAGCTATAGTCTTATTTTCCAAGAAAATGATATATATAGTGGGAGATAAACCTAGAATGTTACCTTAGCTCAGGAAGTGCCTTAAATCTCTTTTTGTGGTATTTGAATTTCATCCCATATGCAGTGGGGAGCCATATAAAGTTATTCGAGAAGGTGAGGACCATGAAATAATCTGAACTTATCCTACTGTGGAGGCTGTTACAACAAGCAACACACCAGCCAGTCTGACTTGGGAGGTGTTAAGTAAACTAAGAACCCTCTGGCCTCACATTCCACCATTCAATTCGATGCAGGGTTGAGTGTACTAAAGACCTGTGTTTTGTTTTGTTTTGTTTTTCCCTACAGTCTGAACTCTTTTATGTCTAAATCTACTAAAATGCTAACCACCACTGCTGTTTTCGCTTGGCTTTGGCTCCAAATCTGAGAGCCTCAAGTTGAGCATTCCTTCTGTTTGTGGTGTGGGAACATAACTGAGGATTCTCTTTCTGTGCCAGTGATGGGAGATAAAGGGAAATTGTCATTAAATTCAATTTGGTTACTATCTTCACAAGTTCTACTCATTTTTCTTAGTGAAATGTGCTTCCTTCACACAGAATATCACTCAGCTACCAGTTTTTACTTGCCCCCACAAAGAAGGGCATGGTCATCTCCAGAGAGCCCTGTGCAGCTACTGCAAGAAGCAATGTGGGAGCATTCAAAGTCTCTTCCTCCCCTGCCCATGAAGGAGACTTTGTGTCTACCTGTTCCCAAGCATTAGTTGTCCAGAGTCAGAATTATGGGAGATCGGGAAATTGGGAGTAGCTGAGTCTAGTTGAAAATGGCTGAGGATTCAGAATAGCAGAGTAAAAAGGAGTTGTTGTTGTTAAGTGCTATCAATTGGTTCCGACTCATAGCAACCCTGTTTTCCAGGCTTTAAATCTTCAAGGGAGCAGAGACCTCATCTTTCTCTTATGAGAGAAAGGAGTACGAAACAAAAAAGACAAGAATGACAGTCTAAGCCTAGGAGATTTTAGGTCATTGGGAAGTGTGGAAGTGTGAGATCTGTGTATGTGTCCATGAAAGGGGGACAGACAGAGAGACAGTGTGTGTGTGTGCGTGTGCTTATATAGAAAAAGAGAGACAAAAAGAGAAGGATAGAAAGAAAGAGACAGAAAGAGAAAGATAATGGAGTGGATTTTAGGAAATTTTGCTCATGTTATGAATGAAATCCTGCTATGACATTTTTGGAAGACTTCAGCACTTTTTATGTTTTCCTATCTACTGGTTGTGGCACTGACTATGATACTTGAGGTGTGGCCACATGGCAGCTTCAAAGTGCTCAGTTGCTAAGTAAAAGGTCAGAGGTTTGAGTCCACCAGCCCCCAGTGGGAAAAAGATGTGACTGCTCGTTTACATAAATATTAAAGCCGTGGAAATGTTATGGGCCTGTTCTACTCTGACTTACAGTGTCACTAGGAGTAGAAATGGACTCAGTGGCAGAGTTACAGTAGGAATCCACCACCTGTCTGTCAGTTTGTCATACTGTGATGGCTGTGTGATGCTATGATAACTGGAAGCGATGCCAACAGTATTTCAAAGACCAGCATGTTGGACAGGTTTCAGATGAGGACAACAAACCTGGTGATCTAATACTGAAAATCAGTTCATGAAAACCTTATGGATCACAACAGATCACTGCCTGGAATCAATGTTAGAAGATGGGCACTCTAGGTTGGAAGATATAATTGGGGAAGAGAATGATGCCTCCTCAAAGTAGAGCTGATCTTTATGATATAGAAGAAGCAAAGCCTTCAGGATCTTTATTTCCTGGTGTGGCATGAGTCAACATGAGAAATAACAAATGAGAAGTAACAGCAGCAAACAGCAGCAAATATCCAATGGACATCCATCCCAATGGCCATGAAGATGCTGTGGGATCAAGCATTTTATTCCATTATATACAAAGTTTGTCATGAGTCAGAGTAGAACGCAACTACCAACACCATAATAGAAATGATGCAGTTCAGAAGTCCTTTTAATATAGGTCACTGGCTCAATTTGCTTAAATCACTACAGCTTAAACTAAGAGGGGAGAAAGGTGGTCTTCTAAATGCATACAGGATATTCTTAAAGGTTGATGCCTCCAAAAAGATGTGTGGGAATATTACAGTTCAATTGTATATTATAAGATCCAATGGAGTTAGGTAGCACAGTAGAAGCTAGGCAAGACCATGCTCAAATCCCAATTCTGCCTCTTATTAACTGGAAAGTGGACAACTTGCTTCTCTGCACCTTGGATTCCTATGATGTGTAGCATTACAGTTCCAGCAAGATTAAGGGTAATCTAGCATGTTCCTCATACATGGTAGGTATTTGGTAAACGGTTGTTATCATATGGTCTAGGTCCCTGGCTGGCACACTTTGTTCTCAACTCCTAAACTAAAGGCAAGTGGCTCAATGCCTTTCCCTGTCTCCAACCATGTCTCTAAGGAAAAAAAGGTCTGGAAATCTGCTTCCATCAAGATTGCTATTGTTAGGTGAAGTTGAGTCAGTTCCAACTCATAGTGACCCTAGGTATAGCCGAAGGAAACACTGGTTGGTGGTGTACCATCCTAACAATGTTGTTATGGCTAAGTGCCATTGAGTTGGTGCTGGCTCATAGCAACCAGGTGTAGAGTTTCCAAGGAGCATCTCGTGAGTTTGAATCAATGCTCTTGCAGTTCAAAACGACCTTGCAGTCCGGTGCTTCACCTACAGTGCCACATCCTCACAATAGTAGGTATGTTTGAATCCATTGCTGTAGCCACGATGTTAAGCCATCTCAATGAGGATTTCCCTGCTTTTTTGTTACCAAGCATGATCCCCTTCCCCAGGGAGTGATCTCTCCTAATAACATGTCCAAAGTAAGAGATATGAAGTCTCACCATTCTTGCTTCTAAGGAGCATTCTGGCTGTAGTTCTTCCATAAAGATTACAATCAAGAAAACCCTATGGAGCAGTTCTACTCTACAACAAATGGCCTTACCATGAGTTGGAACTGAATTGATGGCCACAGGTTGGGAGTTTTCTTTGTCTGTTTACTTTCTTATCAAGATTACACTTTTGGCTGTCTTTGCCCTGTTCTTTCTCCCTTCTGACCTAAAACAGTAACTGTAATTTAAACAGAGACAGAGGCATAGAACAGACCTTTCATCAACATTTTTTTTTTAAGTAACCTGTATGATAAAATGTTGAAGGGAAGGTAAATGCTCTCAAGATTCTAAAGGAAGTTATAGAATATAAACCTAAAACATAAGCCATGGATAAGGATGAACTGAGCTATGCAACAGCTGCTCTCTAGTTCCAATTTGCAGAACACTTCTTCCTGGCAGGCAGACATCCAAAATACCTGGGACCCAAACGTATTATGTTGTCATCTTCCTAGAAATATGGTGTTTGCTTAAGCTTTTTACTCCTGCTTCTCAGTTTTCAACAGCTTCATAGGTGTAGTCTTTTGTATAAGACATTAATATTCTTTATCTTCTCATAATGTGGATATCTCCACAGCCTTTTTATCATTTCCCTTACTCTGACCTCCCTCAAACAATGAAGCATCAACTATTCTGGTGTTGGTTTCAGAAAACAAAGCAGATACCTTTTGAAAGCTTCCTAAAATTCACAGAGTTTATGGAAATTTCTATTTTAATCCATTTCAGGAAGCTTGGCTCTAAGCATGTTTGAAATCTGATCCTCTGATTAAAGATAAATAAATGTTTTTTTCCAAAGAATACATTTTTGAGTGGGTTGTTGTAAGGTGTCATCGAGTTAGTACCGACTCATAGCTACCCTATGCACAACAGAACGAAACACTGCCCAGTCCTGGGCCAACCTCACAATTGTTGCCACATATGAGTCCATTGATGCTGTCACTTGGCCAATCCATCTCATTGGGGGTCTTCTGCTTTTTCTCTGACCCTTTACCTTACCAAACATGATATCCTTCTCCCTCTTGACAATCTGTCCAAAGTATGAGAGATGTAGTTTGGCCATCTTGGCCTCCAAGGAGCACTCCGGCTGTACTTCTTCCATGTTCTCTTGGCAGTCCATGGCACTTTCAATATTCTCCTCCAACACCATAACTCAAATGCATCATTTCTTCTACGGTCTTCCTTATTCACTGTGCAGTTTTCACATGCATATGAGGTTATTAAAAATACCATGACTTGGGTCAGGTCCACCGTAGTCCTCAAGCTGACATCTTGGCTCTTCAACACTTTCAAAAGGTCTTGTGAAGCAGATTTGCCTAATGAAATACGTCATTAGATTTCTTGACTATTGTTTCAAAGGGTGTTGATAGTTGATCCAAAAAGAATTAAGTCCTTGACAACTTCAATCTTTTCTCCATTGATAAGAATGTTGTTTACTGGTCCAGTGGTGAGGATTTTTCTTTTTCTTTTTTTACACTGAGAGGCAATCCATACTGAAGGCTGTGGTCTTTGATCTTCATCAGTATTTTAAGTCCTCTTTACTTTCAGCAAGCAAAGTTGTATCATCTGCATATCACAAGTTGTTAATGAGTCTTCCTTCAATCCTGATGCCACATTTTTCTTCATATAGTCCAGTTTCTTGGATGATTTGCTCAGTATACAGGTTGAATAAGTATGATGAAAGAATACCTTCCTTAATTTTAAACCATTCAGTGTTTCCATGTTCTGTTTGAACAACTGCCTCTTGGTCCATGTACAGATTCCTCATGAGCACAATCAAGTTTTCCAGAATACTCATACTTCGTTACATTAGCTTGTCATGATCCACACAATCAAAAGGCTTTGCATAGTCAATAAAGCACAGGTAAACATCTTTCTCGTATTCTCTACTTTCAGTCAAGATCCATCTGACATCACAGCAATGATATCCCTTGTTCTACATCCCCTTCTGAATCTGGCTTGAACCTCTGGAAATTCTCTGTCAATGTATGCTTGCAGCCATTTCTGTATTACCTTTAGTAAAACTTTACTTGTATGGGATATCAAGGATATTAACTGATGATTTCCGCATTCCGTTGGGTCGGTCACCTGTCTTTGGAATGGGCACAAATACGGATCTCTTCCAAACAATTGGCCAGATAGTTGTCTTCCAAATATCTTGGCAGAGATGAGTGAGTGCCTCCAGTGCTGCCTCACTTTCTTGAAATATTTCGATTTGCATTCCATCAATTCCTAGTGCCTTGTTCTTTGCCAATTCCTTCAGTGCACCTTGGACTTCTTCCTTCTGTATCATTGGCTCTTGAACATACGTTACCTCTTGAAATGGTTGAACATCATCCATTTCCTTTTGGTACAGTGACTCCATGTATTCCTTCCATCTTCTTTTGATGCTTTATGTTATCATTCAATAATTTCCTCAGAGAATCCTTCAATAATGAAATCAAGCCTTGAGTTTTTTCTTCAGTTCCCCCAGCTTGAGAAATGCTGAGCATGTTCTTCCCTTTTGGTTTTCTGACTCCAGATCTTTGCACATTTCGTTGTAATATTTGACTTCGTCTTCTCGAGCTGACCTTCCGGTTTACTAAATAGTAGAATAATTCTACCAGTTACATTCCTGGTGTATCTTACTGACCTTCAGCTAGAGTCAAATATCCACCATTCATCAGGCAAAATGAAGTTCCTTGAAGCCTTTCACAAAGCTCCAAAAGATGCTTTGATGACATTAACCACAAACTTAAAAAGTGAGTATGTCTCCCCTCTTTTCCACACGAGGTAAAATACTCTGTCACTAACATATATGCATTCCATCTTCAACTGGGAATGCTTGTGGTGCGTACTAGAACCAAGGAGAAAGGACAACCTAGAGCGAGGGGGTCACCTCAGGTTTTACTATCTAGCTCATCTTGGGCAATTGACCTTCTCTTTATGGACCCATTGTCGATCTAAGATAGCTTTCCATCTATGAAATTCTCTTTTCTTCAGACAACTTTCACCTTCATAGATTTAGACATAAGACGAACCAAGACTTTCATGATTGCTCTGGGAGGGTCCAACTGTCAGACCAGCATCTTAGGTACTTTTTGTTGTTGTTAGGTGCCATCGAGTAGGTACCGACTCATAGCAACCCTATGCACAGCAGAACGAAACACTGCCTGATCCTGGGCTAGCCTCACTACCATTGCCACGCTTGAGTCCATCGATGTTGCTACTTGGCCAAACCATCTCGTTGGGGGTCTTCCTCTCCTTCTTTGACCCTCCACCTTACCAAACGTGATATCCTTCTCCAGTGGCTGTTCCCTCCTGACAATATGTCCATAACAGAAATTTATTTGTTCCATGTTCTGGAGGGTACAAGTCCAAAGTAGTGTTGGCTGTGTAAATTTTTCTATGGGCCTCTCCTAGTTTTGAGTCCCTGTACAGGGTCGCTATGAGTCAGAACCGACTCCACAGCACATAACCACTCCCACCACTAGTAACCCATTCTATTCCTTGGCATATCCTGGTATCTGCGTATGTTCTTTTTATTTGGTGTAGGCTCCACTCTCCTCTGCTACAGAAGCTCTAGTAGCGTAGTGGTTATGAGTAGGGCTGCTAACCTCAAGGTCAACAGTTCAAAACTACCAGCCATTCTGTAGTAGAAAGATGAGGCTTTCTACTCCCATAAAGATTTACAGCCTCGGAAAGCCTATGGATGCTGGCTATGAGTTGGAACCGACTCCATGGCACACCACCACCACCATCACTAGGTACTCTGCAATGGATTCAATATATAACATCACAAGAGAAAGTCTGTGTTTCCCAACAAGACCACATTCATGGGTCAGGACCTCAGTACATCATTTTTGTGGGACACAATTCAAACCACAACAGGTAGAATTCACAAATAAGATCTATTTTAAAATATACTTCACATACACACAGACACAATAGTTGTCTGAATGCAAATCTGGACAAGGACAAACTTAATCTCCAAACTCTAGTTGCAAGCAAGGATTTCATACATTCATGCCTTTTATAACAAAGTCTAACATTCCTGTGATGAAGCAAAATGTAGCAAGATCTCTGTTGTTGATGTTAGGTGCCACTGAGTGGGTTCCAACTCATAGAACAAAATGAAACACTGCCTGTATTAAGCCGTCCACACAATCACTGGTATTTTCATCCAGGATTGCAGCCACTGAGTCAATCCCAGTCACTGAGGGTCTTCCTCTCTGTCATTGACCTTCTTACTTTACCAAGCCTGATATCCTTCTCCAAGGACTGATCCCTCCTGATAACATGTCCAAAGTATATGAGATGAAGTTTCACCATGCTTGCTTCCAAGAAGCATTCCGCTGTACACCTTCCAAGACAGACTGCTTTTTTATTCTGGCAGTTCATTGTATATTCAATGTTCTTTACCAACACTTGAATTCCAAGACATCAGTTCTTCTTTGGTCTTCCAAATCTCTAATGACCATTAAACTAAGTTTCAGGATATGGCTCAATTGTGTAATACCAACTGGCAGACTGAAGGACTGTGTTTTTAAAGACGAGACCTAAATTTGAGGTCTTCCTCTCTGACAGCAGCTACCAGTATCACTAGCACCTACAAAAAGAATGCAAGCATCTGAAGGCAGTCACTGCACTGCTTCACATGTCAGCAATGTGGCAGAAGAACCACAGACCTTGATCCAGGGTCTTTGCTTCCTTGCCAGAAAATTATTTTCAACTACTTTGTTTTAACATCTTACCCCCTGAATTCCTTGTAACCACAGCACAACTCAGGGGCTAAAATGCACCTATTCATTCCTTTGTAAATCTCCATGTGTTTATAATTTGGGGTTGCTATCATGTGCTGCCTGGTCCCGTGTGGTGCTGTGGGTTAATGAGCTAGACTGCAAAGCCGTTTGAACTGCAAGGTCAGTGGTTCAAGCTCACCAGCTGCTCCTCGGAAACCCTATACAGGGTCACTATGGGTCGGAATTGACTTGATGGCACTTAACAACAACCATGGGCTGCTAGAAGAATGAACAAATCTCTCTAGGATGAAGTACAGTCAGAATGCTCCTTAGAAGTAAGGCTAGAAGGACATCCTGCTTGGTAAAGCAGAGAGTCAGGGAAAAGAGGAAGACCCTCAATAAGATGGGTAGTCACAGTGGCTGCAATAGTGGGTTCAAACACAGCAACAACTGTGAGAATGGCACAGGACTGGGCAGTGTTTCATTCTGCTCTACACAGGATTGTTGTGAGTCAGAACTGACTCATTGAAAACGAGCAACAACAACAACATGTGAAAACACACTTTTTAATTTATCTTCAAGTCAAGCAGCTGAGCCACCCTTGTGGGTTGGCTTCTTACCATTAGACCAGTAAGGCACTCAGGCATGGATTGCAGGCACGGAAAACCCTTTGACCACATTTCCCAGATTCCTGGGGTCCTTGCTGCTGCAGACAACTTGATCAATAGCTGATCAGAGGCCTGTCAACCCTTTACAAAGTGCAACCCACCTAAAATTCTGTTGATTACTTGAGGGATTCTCTGCCCGTCCTTTCCTGAAGAGCATCAGGAAGAAGAAACTGTCATGTGGAAATACGTTCACACAGACATCAATACTGACCCAAGCTTCTACCCTCTTCTAATCTACTACTTATTTGAGGTCAAGCTACCAAAAAGTTTCAAGAACAGTACAATGACACATGTTTCCTCATCATCTGTTGTTGTTGTTGTTAGATGCTGTCAAATCAATTTGATCCCATGTGAGAGAGTACAACTACCCCCATAGGGTTCTCTAGGTTGTCATCTTTACCAGGTCTTTCTCCTAAGGCTCCATTGAGTGAGTTAGAACTGCCAACCTTTGGTTAAGAAATCAAGTGCTTAACTATTGCACTACCAGGTCTCCTACTCCTCATCTAGATCCAACATTTTGCCACATTTCCTTTCTCTTTCTTGATTACTCTCCATATATATGTGTTAAAAACTATACATTACATACATAGTCTATAACATACACAGACTTGAACTTCTAGTGAAAATTTTGAGCATTAATTGCACATATCGTAACACATCATCTCTAAACACTCCAGCATGTATCTCTGAAGAACAAGGGTATTTTCTAACATACACAGGAAGTTATCACACTCAGGAAATTCAACTCTTGAGAGAATAGTATCATCTAATATTCAAGCCATTTCCAATTTCCCTAACTGTTTTCATAAAATCTATTATAGTTGGGTTTTTTTTTTCTCATTCAAGGATCAATTCAAGGATCATACATCACATTTGGCTATCATAGCTTCTTAACTAACTTTAACTTGGAGTCCTGGTGTGGTGTTATAGGATAAGCACTGGATTGCAAGGTCAGTTTGAACTGCAAGGTTGGTGTTTCAAACCCACCAGTCATTCCTTGGAAATCCTGTACAGGGTCGCTATGAGTTATGACCAACTCTACGGCACTTAACAACAACATTAACCTATAATCTAGAACAGTTTTGCAGACTTTGAGAGGTCTGGAGTGTTGCAGACCGTGAAGGCCTGGTCAGAGGCGCAGAACGAATCCAGGTGCATTACCACTGTCAAGGCGTGCGTTACAGCACGCAAGGGGCATAGTCCAGCATTGCAACCATACTGCCTGTTTACCTAAGATGTTTACTATGCAGGATATTACAGCCTTCGTGGCTGAGATGTTTGCAATGCAGGATCTTCCTGATGCCAGTCCAGCATTCACTCTGGTTTCTCTTTGTCTCTCTCTTTGTGTCTCTGTGTCTCTTTTGCTATCTCTATCGCCGTCAGGTATCTCCACCTCATGAACCGAACCCCTATGTCGAGGCAAGTCCCCGATAGTGGAGGTGTTTAATGATATTGTTGTTGTTATGTGCTATGGAGTCGGTTCCGACTCATAGTGACCCTGAACAGGGTTTCCAAGGCTGTAATCTTTATGGGAGCAGAAAGCCTGATCTTTCTCCCACAGAACAGCTGGTAGTTTTGAATTGATGACCCTGAGGTTAGCAGCCCAAGTTGTATATAGTCAAGGTTAAAAAGTGCATTAAGATTAAAGTATGTTCCTCAACTTGGATTTGTCTGATTGCTAGATTCAAGTTAAATGCGTTAGCAGGCAAACTATCAAAATGACAAACTTGTCATTGCGTCACAGAGAACCTGATGACATCTGGATGCATTGTAGGTGTTAAGAAGTTTAACCACAGCCAATTACCTACTTCAAGCCACCTTGTCTTAACATGAGTACTAAACCATTATATAACTTTACTTTCAACAGTTGTTCAAAATCTTACTCCCCAAAGCACATTTCAACTCAGTTGACTTTTCTTTTGCTAATACATTAGTGCATTTTCTCCTATACCGGGAGATGCTCCTTATATTCTCACTAATACAGTTGCCATCAAGTTGTTTTGACTCTTGAAGACCCCATATGTTTCAGAATAAAATTGTGTTCCATGGCGTGTTCAAGGCTTTGACCTTTCGGAAGCATATTGCCAGGCTTTTCTTCTGTGGCATCACTGAGTGGGTTAGAGTCACCAAGCTTTCAATTAGGAGTTAAGCACTTAGCCCTTGGGGCCATCTAAGGGCTCCAACTAAGATCCGGACAGACTATAAACACCAAGGCCTCACAGAGGAGATGGGTTATGTGTTGGTGTTATTAAGTGTCATCAAGTTGGTTGCAACACAGGGCAACCCTGTCTAGGGTTTGAACCACCAACCTTGCGGTCCAGTGCATTATCCTACAGCACCACACCAGGACTCCAAGTTTTATGTCAGACTTTGATAAATGGATAGGATTTTGTCATAAAGAGCAGGAGGTGGCATGGAAAAGGCACAAGACATGGGAGTGAATAGTGTTTGCTCTTAAACATAACAATTGTGAGGATGGCAAAGGACCAGACAGTGTTTTCTTCTATTGTGCATGGGGTTGTTATGAGTGAGAACCAATCTGATGGCACCTAACAACAACAACAGTGTTTAGGGAACTGGGAGTTAACAGTGATGGTCCAGGCAAGAGATGAGGATGAACTTTTCTAAGGCAGTGGCCAAGGGAATGCAGATGAATAGACAGATTTCAGAAAGTTGTCATATTTCCTAAACTAAGTTAACTGCGTAATGGTTACAAATCCAGCTGCAAACCTCAGGGTCAACAGTTCAAAACTACCAGCTGTTTTGCAGGAGAAAGATGAGGCTCTCTGCTACTATAAAGATCTAGCCTCGGAAACCCTGTACAGAGTCGCTGTGAGACAGAACCAACTCCACAGCACATAACAAGAACAGGGTAACTGCATTCCTCTGATACTTTTCCTGACATTGGGAAATTAGTGAAGGGGTGTGGTCATTCAAGAATCATTTGAGAGAGGAACTAAGAGATAGTGGCCAGAAGGCAGACTTGCAGAATTTGCCTTTGGTGGTGTAAATTATTATATATGCCTGAGTGTTTTGGGGAAAAAAAAGCTAAAATGAATTGAGAGAAATACTGTTAACTTATGGTACATGGAAGG
>NW_006408912.1:1329629-1333354 GCF_000296735.1 Chrysochloris asiatica
AGGCGCAGAACGAATCCAGGTGCATTACCACTGTCAAGGCGTGCGTTACAGCACGCAAGGGGCATAGTCCAGCATTGCAACCATACTGCCTGTTTACCTAAGATGTTTACTATGCAGGATATTACAGCCTTCGTGGCTGAGATGTTTGCAATGCAGGATCTTCCTGATGCCAGTCCAGCATTCACTCTGGTTTCTCTTTGTCTCTCTCTTTGTGTCTCTGTGTCTCTTTTGCTATCTCTATCGCCGTCAGGTATCTCCACCTCATGAACCGAACCCCTATGTCGAGGCAAGTCCCCGATAGTGGAGGTGTTTAATGATATTGTTGTTGTTATGTGCTATGGAGTCGGTTCCGACTCATAGTGACCCTGAACAGGGTTTCCAAGGCTGTAATCTTTATGGGAGCAGAAAGCCTGATCTTTCTCCCACAGAACAGCTGGTAGTTTTGAATTGATGACCCTGAGGTTAGCAGCCCAAGTTGTATATAGTCAAGGTTAAAAAGTGCATTAAGATTAAAGTATGTTCCTCAACTTGGATTTGTCTGATTGCTAGATTCAAGTTAAATGCGTTAGCAGGCAAACTATCAAAATGACAAACTTGTCATTGCGTCACAGAGAACCTGATGACATCTGGATGCATTGTAGGTGTTAAGAAGTTTAACCACAGCCAATTACCTACTTCAAGCCACCTTGTCTTAACATGAGTACTAAACCATTATATAACTTTACTTTCAACAGTTGTTCAAAATCTTACTCCCCAAAGCACATTTCAACTCAGTTGACTTTTCTTTTGCTAATACATTAGTGCATTTTCTCCTATACCGGGAGATGCTCCTTATATTCTCACTAATACAGTTGCCATCAAGTTGTTTTGACTCTTGAAGACCCCATATGTTTCAGAATAAAATTGTGTTCCATGGCGTGTTCAAGGCTTTGACCTTTCGGAAGCATATTGCCAGGCTTTTCTTCTGTGGCATCACTGAGTGGGTTAGAGTCACCAAGCTTTCAATTAGGAGTTAAGCACTTAGCCCTTGGGGCCATCTAAGGGCTCCAACTAAGATCCGGACAGACTATAAACACCAAGGCCTCACAGAGGAGATGGGTTATGTGTTGGTGTTATTAAGTGTCATCAAGTTGGTTGCAACACAGGGCAACCCTGTCTAGGGTTTGAACCACCAACCTTGCGGTCCAGTGCATTATCCTACAGCACCACACCAGGACTCCAAGTTTTATGTCAGACTTTGATAAATGGATAGGATTTTGTCATAAAGAGCAGGAGGTGGCATGGAAAAGGCACAAGACATGGGAGTGAATAGTGTTTGCTCTTAAACATAACAATTGTGAGGATGGCAAAGGACCAGACAGTGTTTTCTTCTATTGTGCATGGGGTTGTTATGAGTGAGAACCAATCTGATGGCACCTAACAACAACAACAGTGTTTAGGGAACTGGGAGTTAACAGTGATGGTCCAGGCAAGAGATGAGGATGAACTTTTCTAAGGCAGTGGCCAAGGGAATGCAGATGAATAGACAGATTTCAGAAAGTTGTCATATTTCCTAAACTAAGTTAACTGCGTAATGGTTACAAATCCAGCTGCAAACCTCAGGGTCAACAGTTCAAAACTACCAGCTGTTTTGCAGGAGAAAGATGAGGCTCTCTGCTACTATAAAGATCTAGCCTCGGAAACCCTGTACAGAGTCGCTGTGAGACAGAACCAACTCCACAGCACATAACAAGAACAGGGTAACTGCATTCCTCTGATACTTTTCCTGACATTGGGAAATTAGTGAAGGGGTGTGGTCATTCAAGAATCATTTGAGAGAGGAACTAAGAGATAGTGGCCAGAAGGCAGACTTGCAGAATTTGCCTTTGGTGGTGTAAATTATTATATATGCCTGAGTGTTTTGGGGAAAAAAAAGCTAAAATGAATTGAGAGAAATACTGTTAACTTATGGTACATGGAAGGAATTGTAATCATTGTGATGAAACAAGTTGTATGATTTGTTGGATGTAAAACTGATAATCTTCCTTGTAAACATTCACTCAATCCACAGTAAAAACATAAAAACTTCAAAAGAAAAAAAAAAAAAAAAGAATCATTTGAATCTGCTGAGTTTGCGGTACTGGTAGGACATCCAAATGGAGAAGTGGAATAGACAGAGCAACAAGTCTGGAGGTCAGGAGATAGGACTTAGTGAGAAATGATGATTTGGGGTCAGTGTCAAGAAGACATGAAGTCATGAAGACAGAAAAGAACACAATTGTAGAAGAGGGCAGACAATAGACTTGAAGAGACAGCCCTGGCAGAACAATGACGTGGTTGGTGGAGAGTTCTGCTTCCTGCCAGGAGCCAAAATGGTGCACTGGTTTTGGGAGATGTTAAATTGGAAGTAATTAGGGAACAAGAAATGATCTGAACAGATTTGTAAATTCAGGACTCATCAATAAAAGGGGACTAATTGTCTCTACGGAGTCCTGGTGAGGCGCTGTGGGCTAATGCGCTGAACAGCAAAGTCGGTTTGAAACACAAAGTCACCAGTCTAAGCTCACCAGCTGCTCCTTGGGTCGCTATGGGTTGGAATCAATTCTATGGCACTTAACAACAATTGTCTCTACACAAGACATAATTTTTCTAAATGAAAGATAATAAATTGGTTAAAAAAAAAAAGATATATGAAACAGGATAAGGAGCCCTGGTGGTGCTGTAGAATAAGCACTGACCTGCTTACCATAAGGTCAGCAGCTCAAACCCACCAGTTGCTTAAGTCCACACCAACTCATAGCAACTTTATGCACAGCAGAATGAAACACTGCCTGGTCCTGTGCCAAATTCACACACATTGCTACACTTGAGACCATTGCTGCCCCACCACTGTGACAATCCATCTCATTGGGGGTGTCCCTCTATTTCACTAACCCTCCACTTTACCAAGCAAGATATACTTCTCCAGGACTGGTCCCTCCTGATAATATGTTCAAACTTATGAGAGACAAAGTCTGGCCATCCTGACTTCTAAGGAGCTTTCTGGCTGTACTTCTTCCAACACAGATTTGTTTGTTCTTTTGGCAGTCCATGGTAATTTAATATTCTCCTCCAACACCATAACTCAAATGCATCAATTCTTCTACAGTCTTCCTTATTCACTGTTCAATTTTCACATGCATATGAGGTTATTAAAAATACCACGGCTTAGGTCAGGTGCACCTTAGTCCTCAAACTGACATCTTTGCTCTTCAGCACTTTAAAGAGGTTTTGTGCAATAGATTCGCCTAATGTCATTTGATTTTGTGATAGCGGCTTCCATGAGTGTTGATGGTGGATCCAAGCAAAATGAAGTCATCGATAACTTCAATCTTTTCTCCATTAAATGGATCTTATTTATTGGTCTAGTGGTTGAGGATCTTTGTTTTCTTTACATTGAGGTGCATCCCATACCAAAGGCTGTGGTCTTTGATCTTCATCAGTAAGTATTTTAAGTACTCTTCACTTTCAGCAAGGAAGGTTGTATCATCTGCATTTGGCCAGTTGTTAATGAGTCTTCCCCCTATCCTGATGTTACATTCTTCTTCATATAATCCAGCTTCTCAAATTATTTGCTTAGCTGAAAGCCGAGAATATCAGAAAGATGTTTACCTGTGCTTTATTGACTATGCAAAGGATTTCGATTGAGTGGATCATGACAAGCTATAGACAACACTGCAGAGAATGAGTATTCCAGAACACTTAAT
>NW_006408912.1:1333689-1343312 GCF_000296735.1 Chrysochloris asiatica
CAAATATGGATCTCTTCCAGTCAGTTGACCAGGTGGCTGTCTTCCAAATTTCTTGGCATAGATGAGTGAGTGCCTCCAGTTCTGCATCATTTTGTTGAGAAATTTCAATTTGTATTCCATCAATTTCCAGAACCTTGTTATTTGCCAATACCTTGGAAATTCTATACAGGGTCACCATGAGTTGGAACCAACTCAGTGGCAATGGGTTTGTTATTGTTTTTGTGGGGGAAGTATTAGTTGCAAAAAGCTAAAGAACAAAGGGGGCAAAAAGACAAAAATGATAATAGGAAATTCTAGTGAGAAAAGGAAAAGAGAAGAGGAGAAGTCCAATAGGTTGAAGGAAGCCCTTGCTTTCTGGCTTCACATTGCCTGGCTGCTTCCAAAGTTGAGGTCAGATGCAAAGAACATTTGACGTGCCTGAAGTCGGAAATAATATAAAAAGAAATGCCCGGTTCCCAGACTGTCAGTTTACTACAATTATGATTCACGTTTTCAATTGAAGTTTCAAAACCTGTTTCTCCTCTGCTGTTGGTTAAATTGCTTTCTTCTGTTCATGTGGTGGTGGCTGTGTGCCGCAGAGTCAGTTCCAACTCATAGTGACCCTGTACAGGGTTTCTGAGGCTGTAAATCTTTAAGGGAGCAGAAAGCCTCATCTTTCTCCCGTGGAACAGCTGGTAGTTTTGAACTGCTGACCTTGTGGTTCGCAGCCCGATTCACAACCACTACACTACCAGAACTCCTTTGGTGTTCACCAAAGTCTTCCCTTACTTTGTTACAAGTGTCACTTTGTTACAAATAACATCTAATCCCAAAGTTCCAAGGTCCAGTGATGCCATAGGCTTGCCTATTTGCCAGACTCATTACGACTATGGCTTGAACATTAGAAAGAAATACATTTAATAAACCTTTTAAAATATATAATTGATACATGTCTACTTGAATATTTGTGGTTGCTATTGTTCTTAAGTGCTGTGGAGTTGGTTCTAACTTTTAGCAATCCTGTATAGGGTTTACAAGAAGCAGCTGGTGGGTTTGAACGCCAACTTTGTGGTCTGCAGTCCATTGCTGATCCTACAGCACCACACCAGTATGCCACACTTTAACATATGTAATATTACATACATATATGAATTGATTGTTTCATTTTAAATTACTTCAATCTATTCCTTCCTAGTTTATTTAATTTTCTTAGCCTACCTGGGTACATGAAATTCTGACCAACACAATTGGAAAGATTTTTAATGACAAATCACTAACTCACTACTAATAAGTATGAGAAATAGAATGCAGCTACGGAAACAGCGACTCTAAAAATAAAGCAAACATGCAGTTCATTGCAACTCACTGAGCTCATGTACCTTATCAGGACTCCCACAGTTTCTCAAACACAATTGAATTTCTGTTCCATCTAATTTCCATCCGTCATCATGATGTGCCTAAGAAGCTGTTCAACAACAATCAGTGAGGTCTATGTAGGATCCTGTGTAAATTCTTGACATTTTTCTAATTGTTTTCTGAAAAACCACGTGCACAAAAGGCAGTTACAATGGAAGCAGTCAGTCATTAGCAGACCAACATCCTCAGCTGTGTGTGTGTGTAGGTGTGCACTCACACACAGGTGCATGTGTGCATCAAAGGCCTTCCAGAACTAAGAATTGACTGTCTTCCAGATTATTAATCCTTTTACTTCCTTTACATATAGAGTAGTATCAATTAAAGTAATTAATTCCCAATAATTAAAAATTATATTAATGCATGGGGGAAAGAAATCCTGCTGCTGATCAAATGAGTTTTATCTGTTGTATATGGGTAGGTTCCAGGGTTTTGAACTGGGTTAGCTCAGTTCAGTCATGGCTGACAAAGTGACCCTGTAACAGACCCAGATATTCAAAATTAGTGAACTGGAATGATAACCAGTATACAAATAATTATGGATCAAAGCCCTATTAGAATCCCCCCTCCATACCCAGAGTAGACAGAGTTAGGCAACTAGGACATTGGCTACCCAAAGTGGGGGGGCTACAAAGGCAAGAAGTGACTGGCTTACAAGCTTTCAAGAGGGAACCTAGATGCAGAGGGTGTGGAGGAAGGTAGAATCTCCACTGAGTAGTATCCAATCTGTCTGGGTGGGACTGATGAAAGGAGATGCGAATAGGTCTCTTGTGATACAATAGTGAATAATTGTTATCAGGACTGATTATGAGGGTTAGAAATGTAAAGGTAGACATTTTGTAGCAAAAGGGGGGAAGTGATTGACTTTGCAGTCTAGGAGCAGAGGTCTCTGGGACCATCAAGGAAGAAGACCGGACAGCGGGACCCTACCCAGAGAAACAGTGATGCCAGAGATGGAGGCAGAGATGATGATGTGGAGAGATGGAACAGCTGGAAACTCTAGACCCAGAGAGCGAGAGGGGCTGTGTGCTGACGACAACTGGGGGTAGGGCAGGCTTGCAGGGTATATACCCTTTGGTTGGTTGATGATGCATGGAGGGGCTTGTAACCATGGCAATGAAACGATATATGATAGGATGAATGTAAAGTTAATGTTCTCCCATGTAAACTATCTCATAATTCACAATAAAACATTTATTAAAAAAAAAAAAAGCCCTATTAGAAACTTAATCTATCTCTTATAAAATAAGGACAGTATGTGTGTTGCATAGCAACCAAATCTCTGACCAGCTGAATTGAAAACAACAGAGCCTGGTTTAAAGACGGTGGGCAAGCAGCCACTTTCAATGTGTGTCACTCTCAACAGTCTTGGCAATAATCCAATGTCATGCATTAGGCTCCTGAAAGGGCTCACTATGCCTCTTCCAAGTTTCTCAACCCCAGACTTCAACCCATATTCTTTGCCATTCCTGTTAGCATTCTAAATGACCCAGATTACAAATATGCTAAAATTTGGGCCTGTTTCAGCTTCACTTCATCAACTCTGACTGAACTGGTTTGAACTGATTTTAACTCTTGGTAGGTTCAGAAGGTAATAAGTTTCCTTAAATAGTTCTCCAGGCAACATTAAGATCACCTTAGTACTGGTCATCAAAATGCACATGTAAAAACTGTTGAGTGGGCTTATGTTTTGTATATACACACACATGATGATCACCTTAGTACCTCACTATGTCTTTTAAATAGTTGGTCTACAAACGTGGTCTACAAAGCAGATTTTTAAGATTGAAAACAGCAATTTATATGAAAGCACTGCTTGTTAATCATGAAGTTCTCTTTCTCTTACTTCCCCTCCCCTTCATTCTAGGGGAGTGCAGCGAAGAACTAAAATAAGAAAACTATAATTGCCATCACATTCCTCCCCATGGGGACAATCTAATTATCAGCCTCTCACCCCAAAATAAATTTACTTCTTTAGAAAGGTCTTATCACTCATGAGAAAAAATACAAAGAAAGATTAAGCTGCCATTTAGACATCACCGCCATCTTTTATTTTTAAGTGATGTCTTCGTTTAATGGATTCGATGTGTATTCCTTCAAGTGAAATATGTATTACAGGCAAAAACTGTAATAAATGGCACCATCATGACCCTTAGGTTAGAGCAAAGGAATATTGGAAAATAAATCTCAATTCTGGATACTCACCAATCCTGCAATGGGGGTAGGCAATCTATTGATCTTCTTAACAAGTCCTGGCTTTATGGCATTCAGCAACCTGTCATAAAAAAGACAGAATGTCAAGTGGGGCTTAAAGCAAGATGGATCACACACATCGTCCTTATTCAGGACAACAGCTAAATTGCTGAATAGAAAAAGCAGTGAATTTTAAGCATCTAATAAATCTCAATAATCTCAATAATCGATGAACCTTCCTGCACACAAGTGGAAAGCTTTGCCAACATCACGTTTACCCACGGAACGTGAAGGTTTAGAACTGGAGAGAAAGAGTGGAGACTGAGAAGGTACGTCAAGAGAAAGGGATACCGGTGTGAGCTGGATAGTGGTTGATAGAGAATTGTCAGGGATTGGAGCCAATTCTTACTGAGCAGGTAAGGCCTGTTTTCAATTCTCCCAGGAATTCTCAAAGTCCAGAGACAAACATCTATCTTTCCAAGTAATTTGCCAAAACTAATTCTACCTCCAGACCTTGGACTGCTTGCTCAATTGAGGAGAATGGCTTGTTAAATGTGGCTGAGCTTCACTTAAGATTTTAAAGAAGGCAGACCACAATTCACAAAGTACAAAAGATTGTTAAGCAAAGGATCTTTCAGGTTAAAAGTTGAAATCATATGAAAATACAATTTCATGTGGAAAAATGACCTATGTGAAAACAGTGATATAAGCAAGAAGATGCAGGAGAAATCTCTATGTAAGTGGTAGTCTTCACTAAATATCAGTTCCAAGAGGAGAGGAATAAGAAATACAACTGAGAAAACTGAAATATGGTCAGCATCAGGGTAATACAATACACTGTAGTACAGTGGCAGTTATGTAGGGTCACTATGAGTTGGAACCGACTCCACGGCACATAATAACAACAACAACAACCGTGGCACAGTAAGGGGGCGTGGGAGCGCCCACAGCATCAGGTAACATTGTCAGAGGGTGTGACATCAAAATGGCTGTCTGTAAAGTCTGGGCAGTGTTTGGCCAGATATTTGTTATTTTTTATTAAAACATTCCTGGCTAGATAGTTATAACAACAGAAACACTTTACACAAAACAAGCTTATATATATCTATATATAAATCAGTATGTCTACAAGGCTTGTTATTATTTTTGTTAAGTGTTGCTGAGTCAGTTCTGACCCATAGTGACCCTGAATAGGGTTTCCAAGGAGCGGTTGGTGAGTTTGAACCACCTACCTTGTGGTTCCAACTGACTTTGTAGTCCAGTGCACTAACTCACAGCGCCACACCAGGATTCCTCCTACCATGCTTGTTGTTGTTGTTGAGTGCCGTGGAGTCGGTTCCGACTCATAGCGACCCTGCACAGGGTTTCCGAGGCTGTAAATCTTTACAGGAGCAGAAAACCTCATCTTTCTCCCGCGGAACCGCTGGTAGTTTCGAACTGCTTACCTTGCGGTTCACAGCCCGATTCGTAACCACTACGCTACCAGAGCTCCTACCATGCTAGAGAGATGCTAATTTACTTTTCGAACCTTCTAATGGAGTCCTAAAGAGCTCTGGTAGCGTAGTGGTTACGAATCAGGCTACAAACCTCAAGGTCAGCAGTTCGAAACTACCAGCTGTTCCGCGGGAGAAAGATGAGGTTTTCTGCTCCTGTAAAGATTTACAGCCTCGGAAACCCTCGCTATGAGTCGGAACTGACTCCACAGCACATACCAACAACAACAATAGAGTCCTGGTATGGCACTGTGGGTTAATAGGCCAGAATGCAAAGCCGTTTGAACTACAAGGTCGGTGGTTCAAGCTCACCAGCTGCTCCTCGGAAACCCTATACAGGTCGCTATGGGTCGGAACCGACTCGATGGCACTTAACAACAACAACAACAATGCACTCCTGGAGGCCTAGTCTGGTGCTGTGGGTTAATGAGCTGGACTGCAAAGTCGGTTTGAAGCGCAAGTTACGCGGTTCAAGCTCACCAGTCACTCTGCGGAAACCCTATACAGGGTTGCTATGGGTGGGAACCAACTCAACGGCACTTACCAACAACAATGCACTCCTGTCCAGAGTCCTGGTGTGGCACTGTCGGATAAGTGCTCAACTGCACGGTGTATTTGAACCTAAAGGTTGGTGGTTCAAACGCAACAGCTGCTCCTTAGAAACCCTATACAAGGTGACTAACAGGCGGAACCCACTGCACTTAACAACAACAATGTACTTTAGTCAGAACTGTCATTACTACCCAGTTACAGTGACACTTCAAAATCATGTGCTCTTATCTGCATAAGAATGCACTGTTGTTTTCATTGCTACTAGTGTTTTTATGGTTGTTGTTGTAGTTAAGTGCAGTCGAGTCAGTTCCGACCCATAGCAATCCTGTATAGGGTTTCCAAAGACTGGCTGATGAGCTTGAACCACCGACCTTGCAGTTCAAACTAACTTTGTATTTTTGTCAAATTTTCTGGTGTTTTAGAGACAGTATTGTGGTAATTAGTTTTTGTGAACCCATATAAATAACTTTTTTAAAGAATATAGTAGTTAAGAAAAAGGGAGAGAGAAAAAAAAGACTTCTGCTCAGTTACTAATAGTTGTACTTGGAATGTTATAATGCAATGTAGAAAAGTTTTCTCAAAACAAGTTGTTGTTAGGATTCATGTAATCTAAGGAATGTGACATTTAAGCAGTTTGCAAATCTATTTACCATATATTACTCGATTTTAAAATTGACCTTTGACAGGAGAAGGCCCAAATTTGGCCCAATGCCTGTTTTTCGTAAATAAGCAGAATCATTCAAGTCCATGCTATGTACAGCTGCTTTTGTGCTACAATAGCGGATTTGAGCAGTTACAACAGAGACTGGATGACCCACCAAACAGCCCACTGCCGTTGCATCAATTCTGACTCTTGGAAACCCTACGTGTGACAGGGTAACTGTCCCAAAGGATTTTCTTGACTAATTTTTATATGAGCAGATAACTCAGCCTTTCTTGTAGATACAATGTGAGTTACAACCACCAACTTTGAGGTTGTTCAAAGGGTTTGTGCCACACAGGAATCTGTATTGCCTACAAAGCATAACATTTCCATTATCTAGTCCTTATCAGAAAAAGTTTCCAACCTTTAATATAATTCATTCAATTCAAGAATCTAGAAAATTCTGAAGAACCTATGCTTGATTGTTTCTATAGTTCAGTTGCAAATAACTCTTTGAATTAGTATAAAAATTAGACTTGATCTTACCCTGTATTTGTTTTTGACACTTGCATTAACATATTGAGAAATACTTCTACAATGATTCTGTCACTTGGGGGATATACTGTTTTTGCACAAAGGCTTTATTGCCTATTCTTAGGAACTTTCAATGAAGTTTCAACATACTGCCACCCACTGTTAACATTCAGAATGGACACATGCCTTTTTACCCAAAAAATTCAAGATGGTAATTCTTTTATGGGCCTATCGCTTCTCGGAAACCCTAGACAGGTTCACTATGAGTCAGAATTGACTTGGCGGGACGTAACAACAAAAACAAAAACAATTTAATGATGAATGGAATTTTTTTAAAAGTTCTTCTCTGTAGCTATTTTGGAATTATTGGTTTTTCAAGCTTGAAGCCACCTTATTAACTCTTCTCATTTTAAAGCTGGGAAAACTAAAGCCTAGGGAGGAGATGTAGGGCAGTCAGGCCTATAACCCAAATTTCATGGATCAATGCTCTTTCTCAGATAGTGATAGTGTCCCATATCATGTGGTTTAAAATAAACAAAGAGATACAATGCTTCTGAAGTAAAGTTTTCAAATGTATAAAACTCTTTGGAAACATTAGATTTTTCATGTGTTCTTAGCAGAGCAACGTTGCTTTGTTCTTGTTAGGTGCCATTGAGATGGTGTAGTGACCCTATGCACAAAAGAACCAAACACTGCCCGGTCCAACACTAACATCACAATCATTCCTATGTTTAAGCCTATTACTGCTGCCACTATGCCAATCCATCTCACTGGAGGGCTTCCTTTTTTGCTATGACATTCTACTTTACCAATCATGGTATCTTTCTACAGAAACTGGTCCCTCCTGATAATATGTCTGATGTATGAGAGACAAAGTCTGGTCATTCACGCTACCAAGGTGCACTCTGACTGTACTTCTTCCAACACAGATTCATTTGTTCTCTAGGCAGTCCGTGGTACTTTTAATATTCTTCTCCAACAACATACCTCAAATGCATCAATTCTTGTATGGTCTTCCTTATGCACTGTCCAATTTGCACATGCACATGAGGTTACTGAACATACCATGGCTAGGGACAGGTACACCTTAGTATTCAAGCTGACATCTTTACTCTTAAACACTTTAAAGAGGTCTTGTGTAGAAGATTTGCCTAATGCAATACATCATTTGATTTCTTGACTGCTGCTTCCATGACTATTGATGGTGGATGCAAGCAAAATGAAGACTTTGACAACTTCAATCTTTTCCCCACTTATACGGGTATTGTTTATTGGTCCAGTGGTGAGGATGTTTGTTTTCTTTACATTGAGGTGCAACTCATACCAAAGGTTGTGCTCTTCATGATCTTCATTAGTAAGTATTTTAAGTCCTCTTGGCTTTCAGAAGGCAAAGTTGTATCATCTGCATATCGAAGGTTGTTAATGAGTCTTCTTCCAATCCTGATGCCATGTTTTTCTTAGTATAATCCAGCTTCTCAAATTGTTTGCTAAACATACAAATAGAATAACTATGGGAAAGAATACAACCCTGGCAAACATCTTTCCTAATTTTAAGCCATCTGGTGTTCCCTTGTTCTGTTGTAACTGCTGCTTCTTAGTCTATATACAGGTTCCTCATGAGCACAATTAAGTGTTCCAGAATACTTATTCTCTACAATTTTGTCCATAGCTTGTCATGATCCACACAATCGAAAGCCTTTGCATAGTCAGTAAAGCATAGGTAAACATCTTTCTGGTATTCTCTGCTTTCAGCCAAGATCCATATGATGTCAGTAATCAGATCCCTTGTTGCATGTCCTCTTCTGAATCCAGCTTGACCCTCTAGAAGTTCTCTGTCAATGCATTGTTGCAGCTGTTTTTGTAGTATTTTTAGCAAACGTTTACCTGCCTGCAATATTAATGATATTGTCTAATGATTTCTGCATTTTGTTGGGTCACCTCTCTGTGGATCTCTCCTAGACAGTTGGCCAAGTAGCTATCTTCCAAATTTCTTGGCATAAATGTGTGAGTGCCTCCAGTACTACATCAATTTGTTGAAAGATTTCAGTGTGTATTCATTCTATCAATTCCCAGAGCCTTGTTCTTTGCCAATGCATTCAATGCACCTTAGACTTCTTCCTTCCGTACTATTGGCTGTTGATCATATGCTATCTCCTGAAGTGGCTGAACATCAACCATTTCTTTTTGGTATAGTGACTCTGTGTATTCCTTCTGTCTTGACACTTTCCACATCATTCAATGTTTTGCCCATAGAATCCTTCAATACTGCAAGTTAAGGCTTGAATTTTTTTTTTTTTTTTCAGTTCCCTCAGCTTGAGAAATGCTGAGCATGTTCTTCCCTTTTGGTTTCCTGACTACAGGTCTTTGCACATTTCATTACAATATTTGACTTTGTCTTCTTGAGCTGACCTTTGAAATTTTCTATTCAGTTCTTTTACCTCCTCATTTCTTCCATTTGCTTTAGCATGTCTACATTGAAGAATAAGTTTCAGAGTTTCTTCTGACATCCATTTTGGTCTTTTCCTTCTTTCTTGTCTTCTTAATGACCTTTTGCTTTCTTCCTATATGATGTTCTTGATGTCATCGCATAACTCTTCTGGTCTTTAGTGTCTAATACATCAAATCTGTTCTTGACATGATCTCTATAATCAGGTGGAATATATTCAAAGTCATATTTTGGCTTTCACAGACTTGTTTTAATTTTCTTTAGCTTCAGCCTGAACTTGCACAGGAGCATTCCACAGTCTTCCCCTTGTCTTGTTTTGGCTGATGATATAGAACTTTTCTGGAGTCCTGGTGTGGCTCTATGGGTTAAC
>NW_006408912.1:1343412-1344791 GCF_000296735.1 Chrysochloris asiatica
ACAATATTTGACTTTGTCTTCTTGAGCTGACCTTTGAAATTTTCTATTCAGTTCTTTTACCTCCTCATTTCTTCCATTTGCTTTAGCATGTCTACATTGAAGAATAAGTTTCAGAGTTTCTTCTGACATCCATTTTGGTCTTTTCCTTCTTTCTTGTCTTCTTAATGACCTTTTGCTTTCTTCCTATATGATGTTCTTGATGTCATCGCATAACTCTTCTGGTCTTTAGTGTCTAATACATCAAATCTGTTCTTGACATGATCTCTATAATCAGGTGGAATATATTCAAAGTCATATTTTGGCTTTCACAGACTTGTTTTAATTTTCTTTAGCTTCAGCCTGAACTTGCACAGGAGCATTCCACAGTCTTCCCCTTGTCTTGTTTTGGCTGATGATATAGAACTTTTCTGGAGTCCTGGTGTGGCTCTATGGGTTAACACACTGGATTGCAAAGTCATTTTGAACTTCAAGGCCGGTGGTTCAAGCTCACCAGTAGCTACACAGGAACATTATACAAGGTTACTATGAGTCAGAACTGAATCTACAGCACTTAACAACAACAACAATGGGGCTTTTCTACCATCTCTTTCCACAGATGTAGTTAATTTAACTTCAGTGTATTCCTTCTGGTGAGGTTCATATGTATAGTCTTCTTTTATGTTGTTGAAAAAAAAAGGTGTATGCAATGAATAAGTCATTGGTCTTGCAAAATTCTATCATGTGATTTCCAGCATCATTTCTATCACCACAGCCATCTTTTCCAACTACTGGTCCTCCCTCTCTGTTTTCAACCTTTGCATTTCAATCAACAGTAATTATCAATACATCTTTTTTTTTTTTTTTTAAAGTTTTTATTGTGAATTGAGTGAAAGTTTACAGGGCATATCATTAGTTTTACATTCAACAAATCATATACCTTGTTTCATTACAATGATTATAATCCCCTCCATTTACCATCAGTTAACAGTATTTCTCTCTATTCACTTTAGCTATATTTTTTAAGCACTCAGGCATATATAATAATTCACAACACCAAAGGGCACATTCTGCAAGTCTGCCTCCTGGCCACCAACTCTCGGTCCCTCTCTTCCCATGAATCTAGAGTCCTCAGCTGCTCCCTCTCTCCATGTCCTCATCTCTGCCTCCTTCTCTGGTGTCACCAGTCCTCTGGATAAGGTCCCGCATTCTGCCTGTGCTCTTCTCCCTTGATGGTCCTAGGGTACAAAGTTTCTAGACTGTAAGATTAACTACTCCCCTGTTTTTGATACAAAACTTCTACCTTTACAATTGTGACAGTCGCATTTAGTCATGATAATGATTACTCACTATTGAATCATAAGAATCTTATCCCCATCTCTTTTCACCAGACCCATCTAGAC
>NW_006408912.1:1345526-1346062 GCF_000296735.1 Chrysochloris asiatica
TTTTTTTCCCCCCCTCCTCTTTCTTCTTCTAGTTGAGCTCTGATCACCCAGTCATTGAGGGTAGGTCAAATGGGTATTATCTGCATGTGTGGGTGCTCTTGTCGAAATCAATACATCTTGATTGCATATTTGATCAATTTCAGACTGAAGAAGTTGGTTGAATTCTTCAATTTCATCATCACTGAATTTAGTGGTTGGTGTGCAAATGCTGATAATAGTGTTTAACTGGTTTTCCTTGTAGGTGTATGGATATTATCCTATCATAGTTAGATCTTAACAAACCTATCCCCTCTGTACACAGGGTTGATTGGGATGGGCAACTTAGACATTGGCTACATAAAATGGGGGGGGGGGAAGGGTCACTATAAAGGCATGAAGTGGCTGGCTTACAAGTTTTCAAGAGGGAATTTAGTGTGGGGAAAGGTAGAATCTCCACTGAATAGTTTGCATCTTGTCTAGATGGGTCTAGTGAAAGGATATGGGGATGGAATTCATTGATTCAATAGTGAGTAGTTGTTATCATACCTAATTGTGAT
>NW_006408912.1:1360497-1361642 GCF_000296735.1 Chrysochloris asiatica
TACAAGAAAATAAGAGACCTACAAAAACGGAAGAATGTACCATGCTCCTGGATAGGAAGACTTAACATTGTGAAAATGTCAATACTGCCCAAAGTAATTTACACATATAATGCAATCCCAATCCAGATTCCTATGACATTCTTCAAAGACATGGAAAAAACAATTAACAAACTTTATATTGAAAGGAAAAAGATTCAAGATAAGCAAAGCACTGCTTAAGAAAAAGAATAAGGTTGGAAACCTCTCACTCACTGATTTCAAATTTTACTACATGACTACAGTGGTCAAAGAGCCTGATACTGGTACAATGAAAGATACATTGATCAATGGAACAGAATCGAGAATCCAGAAATTAACCCATCCACATACAGGCAACCGACTTTTGACAAAGACCCTAAATATATTTCATGGGGAGGATATAGTCTCTTCAACAGATGGTGCTGGCAGAACTGGAAAGCGATATGAAAAAGATTGAAACAAGACCTTCACCTCATGCCTTATACAAAACCAACTCAGCATGGATTAAAGACCTAAATCTGAATCCCATAATTATGAAGGCCATCAGTGAAAAAATAGGGACAAATGTGAGGGCTCTAATGCAGGGCATACATAGACTACCAAACATTTTGAAAATTACACAAACAAGTAGACAAAATAGATGATGGGATATGCTAACACCCCACCAAAAGAATAAAAAAGGAACCCACAGAAAATAGGAAAAAATCTTTTGCAATGACCTATCAGACAAAGGACTAATTTCTAAAATATATAGGAAACTACAGCAACCTCTACAAGAAAACCCAATTGAAAAATGGGCACAGGACATGAACAGACACTTCACCAAGGAGGAGAGGCGGGCAGCCAACAAACATGAAGAAATGGTCACAATCACTAGCCATCGTTGCTGTTACGTGCCATCAAGTCTCTTCTGACTCATAGCGACCATGTGTAGAGTTTCCAAGGAGCAGCTGATGAGCTTGAACCACCAACCTTGCAATTCAAATGATTTTGGACCTGACGCATTTGCTCACAGCCCCACACTAGCCATTGTTGTTGTTGTTGTTATGTGCCATGGAGTCGGTTCCGACTCATAGTGACCCTGCACAGGGTTTCCGAGGCTGTAAATCTTTACGGGAGCAGAAAGC
>NW_006408912.1:1363954-1373929 GCF_000296735.1 Chrysochloris asiatica
AATTAGTCATGATAACAATTACTCACTATCGAATCATAAGAATCTTATCCCTATCTCTTCACCAGACCCATCTAGATAAGATGAAAACTATTCAGTGGGGACTCTACCTTCCCCCGCACACTCTTAAGCTAAAGTCCCTCTTGAAACTTTGTAAGTCAGTCACTTCAAGCCTTTATCACCACCTCATTTTATTTAGCCACCTGTTGTTTTATCATAAGTTTAAAAACAAAAAAAAATAAATAAAAGTATTCTTAAATATCTGAAATATTTTCAAGATCCAGGCACTGTGTTTTAAAAATATTCTTTGAACATTGAGTACAGAGTTTACAGTACACAGTGAGAACATTGAATTCGCATTGTAGAAATGCTCAACACCTGCTTATCCTGTGTTTTGTATTAAACTGAGAACATTTGCATGTGTGTTAAGAGTCAGCCATCACTTGTCTGTCAGTTTGTCGTAGTGTGATGATTTATGTGTTGCTGCAATGCTGAAAGTTATACCACTAGTATTTTAAATACCAGCAGTGACACCCATGGTGGACAAGTTTCAGCTGAGCTTCCAGACTAAACCTGACTAGGAAGAAGGAGAGACAGACTATTTCCAAATATTTACTCACTGAAAGCCTTATGAATAGCAGTGGAATGCTGTAAGATAGCTTCAGAAGAGTGAATATTAAAACATGATGAAGCACACCAGAATATTGTCATACATAGTACCAGGAGATGAGCCCCTCAGGTTTGAAAGCACTCAAAATAAAATTACACCAATATTCATACAAAAACATTTTTTTCTGATTATGAATTAGAAGGTACAGATAGATAAAATAGCACAGTAATTTATAATGCACAGCATAATGAAGTGGGACCATAAAAGACAAGTCATTTCAGACTCAAGTGTTTCAAATTAGAACTGCATCCATAGTGTTTCAGTGTGTGTGACTTTTCAGAAGTAGATTGCCAGGTCTTTCTTCCAAGGAGCCTCTGGCTGGATTCAAACCATCAAACTTTGAGAGAGTAGTCAAGTACGTAAGCATTTATGGCCACCCAGGGACTCATGATGAAGTAGAAGGAACCGTGAATTTGGAGTCAGAAGAACAGGTTTTAGTAACAAAATCAAGTAGACATTCACTGTGAACTACTGAAAAGTTCACTTGATCAGAATTTCAGTTATTACTTCAATAAAATATGGGTTTCTAAAAACCCACTTTCTTCTGAGATTATGGTGAGGATTCAGTGGGGCAATGTGTGTTACTGTTGTTGTTGTTGTTATGTGCTGTGGAGTCAGTTCTGACTCATAGCGACCCTGTACAGGGTTTCCGAGGCTGTAAATCTTTATGGGAGCAGAAAGCCTCATCTTTCTCCTGTAGAACAGCTGGTAGTTTCGAACTGCTGACCTTACGGTTTGTAACCACTATGCTACCAGAGCTCCTTAATGTGTTACTAGCATTTTGTAAATGGAAAGTTGCAAATTCACACTCATCTTAGTACACTGAGCAAGCATGTAAGAGTCCCTTTTGGCTTGGTAAGTCAGGCTATTTTTGTTTCAACTTTTCCATTATCCAGCTTCCAAAAATAAGTTTTGTGTTTTTTTTCTGGCCACCTTTGGATAAAAAATCTCATAAATGAATTAAGCCAAGAAATGTGCATGGCTTGTCTAATTAATGTCTGATGAGAAACAACCAGAAACAGGAAGAAAAGTTAAATCCTGGCTAATCCTCAATTATGGAAATAGTTAATGACATGGAAGGTAAGCAAAAATACATGTGTTTCTTATATGAGACAAATTAAACAGTGTCTTCTAAACTGTTGTATTCTAAACCTAAAACACACCATGACCTTTTCAAGTAGGCTATTCCATATGTTCCTTCATGTAGTCAATATTTATCAAGCATGTACAATGTGTGGCTGAAAACTGGGTGCTAGGGATATAGAGAAAGAAAAGTCAGGCTCCAGGTCTCTCCCACATGGGCCATGCTCACAATTTAAAGATCTTTAGTAGATTGTCTTTCATTGTTGTTAGGCACTGTGGAGTCAGTTTTGACCCATAGAGACCTTATACACAATGAAACAAAACACTGCTCTGTTTACAACATCCTCACAGTTGTTTGAGCCCCTTGCTGCTGCCATCTCCAATACATTCAAAGCCACAGGAAGACCAAAAGAACTGTGCAGACATGTGGCCTGTTGTCATATCACTGAATGCGTGACCATCTTGAGTTTTCAAAAGGTGAATTAATGACATGTTAAGGAAAACAATGGGAGATTTGATTCCTTAAAGTCACAGTTGGTGAGGTGATCAGGATAACTGATGTTATGATTCAAGCACAGGCTACATTTTATAACTCCGTATACCCTTCATATCCAGTGTGCAGTAGCCTCTCATAGGGCAGTGATGGGTCAGTGGTAGCATTCTGGCCTTCCATGGGGGAGACCTGTTTCAATTCCAAGCCCATCACCTCAAGCTCAGCTACCATCTGTCTGTCAGTGGGTGGTTTGCATTTTGCTGTGATGCGGAACAAATTTCAGTGGAGCTTCCAGACTAAGACAAACTAGGAAGAAGTTCTGGTAATCAACTTCTAAATATCAGCCAATGAAACCCCTATGGATTACAATGGTCTGATCTATAAGCAATCATGGGAATAACCCAAGTCTGGGTCATTGTACTTGGGGTTGCTATGAGTCAAGGGTCAGCTTGAAGGCAGCTAGCAATAACAACAGTAACTTCTCAATCATTGTTCAATGGCTATAAAATATAAAGTGAAGAAATTTCTTTTTTAATTTACATATTTTAAAAGCATACCTTAAATCCCTACTCAGGTACCAACACATTCTGTTTCATACTGATTCTTCAATCAGCCCCCATAATAGTTATTTAAGGGGCACACCACCAATACTACTATGATATATTACTATGCCTTCCAGGCATTACTATTATTTTTACTAGATCATTTATAACTATACCAATGCATGATATATCTGTTAGGGGACTATAATACAAATATTAAAGATGACATTTTTAAGAATTGTTAACTTTAATTTAGTCTACAAATCACTCAGTTCAGCACTTCAATTCTAGTATTTATCTTAGACTTTGAGAGAGAGCAAAGAACCTATCTAGACCTTGAACACAAGGTTGGGAAGTTCACGTTTAATCTGATGGGAACTCACTTTAGTCTTTGCAACAAGTGATTACATCATCATCTCCTTTGCTTGATTTGCACAGCTGCAAAGGGCACTATGAGCATGAATTACCCACGTCGTGTCCCTTTTAATTTGGCTCAGTAGTGTTTTTCTACGTGATTTCCTTGATCACTTTCTGGGTTTGACTGTGCACCCAGGATAAAAATGTATGCAGTTCATATAATCCAACATGGCAACTGCTTTTGAACCCAAGCATGACATCAATTTGACCTTGACCATAAACCTGTTACAGATGTCATTTTAAAAGTTTGTTTCACATTGTTTTTCTTAGAGTTGCCTTGGTAAATCCAGGAAAATTAGCAAACTCTCAGAGGTCAAGAAAAAATGGACTAAACTACAGGAAAAAGTGAAAGTTGAACCAAAGAGGTGTTTCATATGAACTAAATCGTGGTGGAATGCAAATTACCATCATTAATACCTACCAAATGTTTGTGGGGTGCTATACATTGTCCACAATATGTGAAATATAGGTCTTACATAAGCCACTTGCCTTCAGTATGCCTGATGGGGGAATCATGGGAGCTTTAGAAAACCTTTGTAATTTGGGATTATATGAAGTTGGGCCTGACCCTGTGAAGTCCAAGACTCAGCAGTTCAGTTATTGTTCTAATTCAATTCCTGTGGCAGAGTCTGTTCACCAAACTCCTCTCTCTTCCTTCCTGGACATTCAGCTCGAGTATATTCCCCAGACTCCTTTGCAATTTGGAGTAGCTACATTTTGGTTGTTAGGTGCTTCAGGTCAGTTTTGACTCTTAGAGACCCTAGGTACTGCAGTAGAAATACGACCTGGTCCCGCACCATCCTTGCAATGGTCATGCTTGAGCCTATTATTGCAACCACTGTCTCAATCCCTCTCACTCAATCCTCTTTTTCTCTAACCCTCTACTTTGCCAAGCATGATGTCCTTCTCCAGGAATTGGTCCCTCCTGACAACATGTCCAAAACATGTGAGACAGTTTTGCCATCTTCACTTCCAAGGAGCATTCTGGTGGCACTTCTACTAAGAAAGATTTCTTTGTTCTTTTGTAAGTCTAGGATACTTTCAATATTCTTCTCCAACACCATGATTCAAATGCATTGATTCTTCTACTGTCACCCTTATTCACTATCCAACTTTCACATGCATATGAGGTGACTAAAAAAAAACATGGCTTGGGTGGGTCAGACACACTTTGGTCTTCAAACAGAGTGGGTTGAAGTAACATATATCACATTCAGGCCTGTCCTTAACAATGCCCTCCCCCCAGCAATTGTTCACTCCGTTTCTCCCCACTCATTTACTAGGTCCAGAATGACCTTAGAAGCCATGCACTGAAGATGTCCCTTTTAGTTGACCCCACTCCTTCCTGAGGCCAAAATTGGTCTTTACAGAAGTGAGAAATAAATCTCCTTTGTAGCAAACCACTGAGATTCAGAAGGCTGTCAGTTACAGCACTCAGCATGATCCTAACTATTACAGCCCTCCAAGAGGCCTCTTTCCCATAAAGGTGCCTCACTTTGAGACCCAATGGTAGTGGCGGGGAACAAGGAAAGACCAATAGCTAGAAAACAGAATCATGATTGGTAAAGTAAAAAGTTAGCAAAAATGAGGGGAATCCTCCATGAGCTGAACTCACACTATGACTACAACAATGCACTCACCCAGACCAATGGCCCTGAAGATAGAGCAGGAGTGGCAACACTGGTTCTGTCATACAGAAGGTCACCATGAGTTGGGGCTGGCTCAGTGGAAACAACTAATAGTAACATTTTCTAACTATATCCAAGAAAATCCTGTCTTAGGATGCAAAATGAAGGCCCTGGATCTCACTAGGAAGACATCCAGCTTTGTAAGAAAGACTTCATTGGTATTTTAAACAAATCAATTCATTTTTATACTCCTACATTTATTAAAGACTCCTGGTGTGGTACTGTAGGATAAACACTAAACTGCAAGGTCGGTTTGAACCTCAATGTTGACAGTGGTTCCAGTCGCTCCTCGGTAAACCTCTACAGAGTCACTGTGAATCTTAAGAACAATAGCTTGATGGCACTTAAGAACAATAGCAACATTTATTAAGGTGAAAACCACTCTAACGTGTCACTTATAAATGCTACAAACACTAACAACAATGAAATCATCTATAATAATATAAAGATTGGGAATTCCAGAACACTTAATTGTACTCAGGTGAAATCTGTAGAACGACTAGGAGGCAGGTAATTAAATGGAACAAGGGAATACGAAGTGGTTTACATCAGGGTTGTATCTTTTCCCCATACTTACTCAATTTGTATGCTGAACAAATAATCGAAGAAGCTGAACTATATGAAGAAGAACATAACATCAGGATTGGAGGAAGGCTTATTAACAACCTGCAATATGCAGATGATACAACCTAGCTTGCTGAAAGTGAAGATGACTTGAATGCTTTACTGATGAGGATCAAAGACTGCATTGGAGTGTATCTCCATGTAAAAAACAAACCCAAATCCTCACTACTGGACCAATAGACAACATGATCAACAGAGAAAAGGTTAAAGTTGTCAAGGATTTCATTTTACTTGGATTCATAGTCGATGCCCATGAAAACAACAGTCAAGAAATCAAGTAACATATTGCACTGGCCAAATCTGCTGCAAAAGACCTTTTTAAAGCATTAAAGATCAAAGATATCACTTTGATGATGAAGGTGCACCTGACTCAAGCCATAGTATTTTCAGTTACCTCATATAAATATTAAAGCTAGACAATGAATAAGAAGAACAGAAAATTATTAATGTTTTAAAATGATGATGCTAAGGAAGAATGTTAACTATACCATGAACAGCTAAAAGAATGAACAAATCTGTTTTGGGAGAAGTACAACCAGTTTGTTCCTATGAAGCAAGGATGGGCAGGGAATGTGTCTCATGTGCCTGGGACATGTTAACAGGAGCAGCCAGTCTTTAGGGAAGGTCATCAATGAGATGGATTGACACAATGACAGTAGGCTCACACATAGCAATGATTGTGAGGATGGTTCAGGACTGGGCACTGTTTTGTTCTGTTGTATATGGAGTTACTATGGAATGGAACCAATTTGATAACATGAACATGGAAGGGAAGCTATACCATCGTCTGAATATATTAAGAGACCCTCTGATTCATTTTCAGTCTTTCTCATGGTCAACCATCCCTGCTGTCCAGCAATTATGCAATTTGGGGAGTAGAGGAAGTCTGTGGCTATTGTCATGTGCTACTGAGTTAATTCCAACTCAAAGCAACTCTATGTAACAGTTTCCTAGGCTGCCCCACAGGGTTTCCTAGGTGGTCATCTTTAAAGGAGCAGAATGCTCCTTTTGACTAGCAACCAAACCTTGAGATCAAATAAAATAATTAAGATAAAGAGCTTATCACTTGAGCAAGATAAGAGACATTCTCAAGGTCAGGACTCCTAAGCAGTAGAGATGAGATTAAACTCAGGTTTCTAAAACTGAGCAGAGTGTTTTCTTATGATGCTCCATTTATTGGAGTTTCAATAAATAGTCTCCAGTCAAGTCAGAACTGATTTCACAGTACTTAACAACAGCAAGTGGAAGAGACTATTGAAAGTGCCATGGACTTCCAAAAGAACCAGCAGATTTGTGTTGGAAGAAGTGCAGCCAGAGTGCTCCTTAGCGGCCAGGATAGCCAAATTTCGACTCTCATACTTCAAACATATTGTCATGAGGGACCAGTCTCTGGAGAAGGATATCATGTTTAGTAAGGTGGAGGGTCAGAGAAAAAGAGGAAGACCCCCAGTGAGATGGATTGGCAAAGTGGCAGCATCAATGGGCTCAAGTGTGGCAACAATTTTGAGGTTGCCCAGGACCGGGCAGTGTTTCACTCTGTTGTGCATAGGGTCGCTATGTGTCGGTACCAACTCAATGGCACCTAATAACAACAATTACTCTGACATGGGCAATGAAACATGCAACCTCATGGTTGTTGTTGTTGTTGTTAAGTACCATGGAGTTGGTTCCAACTCATAGTGACCCTGCACAGGGTTTCCGAGGCTGTAAATCTTTACGGGAGCAGAAAGCCTCATCTTTCTCCCGTGGAACAGCTGGTAGTTTCGAACTGCTGACCTTGAGGTTAGCAGCCTGATTTGTAACTACTACGCTACCAGAGCTCCTTATGGTGCTATATAGTAATTATGTATAAATTATTGTAATTAGTATTTTTTTGGTCAGAGTGAAAACCTGGTGTTGCTTGGTTTGCTGTCAGGGGAGGAAGATGGAGAGAAAGAAGTTGGAGAACAGAATTTCTCTGATGCAGCTTTGACAACACCAGTGTTAAGACTTGGGTAAAATCAGCAGACTTACCCTCAACTTGAGCTCTTTACCCTCCACACTTCTTTAGCAAGAAGTGCTTAAAAGCAGTAGTTCCAGAATTGGAATCCAGGAAGTTCTACAAGTTGTAGGTGCCTCCACAGACAGAAAGACACAGGCTCAAATCCCAACTCTGTAACTCATTAGCAGCAAAGTTAATTGTTGTTATTAAGTGCCATTCAGTTGGTTCTGGCTCACAGTGAACCTGTAAAGGGTTTCCAAAGAGCAGTTGGTGGATTGGAACTGCTGAACTTGCAGTTCAAACTGACCTTGAAGTCCAGGGTTAATCTTACATCACCACAACAGGATTTAAGTATTCAATATCATGAGCCTCAGTTTTCTCCTCAGGAAAATGGTGTGGCACTGTAGGATCAGCACTGTACTGTGAACTACAAGGTCAGCAGTTCAAACCCACCAGCTACTCCTTGGAAACCCTATACAGGGTCACTATGAGTTGGAAGTGATTCAACAACACGCAACAGTTATAGAATGCACCCTGATGTGGCCCTGTAGGATAAACACTGGATTGCTAACCACACGGTTGCCATTTCAAACCCACCAGCCGCTCCTCAGAAATCCTATACAGGGTTGCTTGGAGTCGAACCCACTTGACGGTATACACAACAACAGTTATAGCATGAGAACCCTTGGAGGGTGTAACTGGTTAATGTGTTTGGCTGATAACTGAAACACTGGAGGGTCAACTCAACCCAGAGGTGCCTTGGAAGAAAGGCTTGACAACGTATTTTTTTAAAAACCATCAGCTCCTGAAAATCCTGTAGAATACAGTTCTACTCTGACACACACAGAATTGCCATGAGTTGAAAACAATTCAATGACAACGGGAACTTGTTGTCCTCGGACGATGCTGTGGAGTAAGTGGCCCAGTGTATAATATGCACTTAATAAATGGCCATTGTCACTATCATCCCTTCCTGTCCAAAGCAGACTTCAACCCCACCCCTGCCCGGAGGAGGAAGTCTGATGTGTCAATCATTGACTCATTTCTCCCATGCATGCTGCCTAGGGTTACGGTTCAGTTGGGAGTTGACAGCGAAGAAAGAATAGAAGAGAAGGCATGAGATAGTATCAGGCCTACATAGGCATAGTCTCTGAGGAGCTGGAAGACACAGATGGGGAAGAAGAAAGGGAGGACACAGCTCCGAGGACATACCCTGCTATAATGGAGCTGTTCCCACAGCTGTCTCGGACCCTGCTCTCCTCCAAAGTCTAGCTGCCTTTTAACTCTGGCCAAGGTTCCACGTTCCCTTCCTCTCTCTTTGGCCTGAGGGTAACAGAGAAAGCCAAAATCTAGAGAGATCTTTGGCTGGCTCAGAAAGGGAGAGAACTTTGTGGCTCCCAATGTGGCCAGTTAGGACTTGGATTCTATTTATTTCATATATTGTTATCATTTACCCCACACCAAGTGCCGGGCTAAGCCTGAACATCGTCAGGGAACTAAGTTTGGCAATGGACATGATACTACCTGGAGGTGGTATGGGTTACATAAGACTCTGTGAAGAACAGCAGTTCTATGAGGAAATACTTTCTAAGTTTTAAATGAGTGACTTGGAAGATAACTTTGAAAACATGGCCTTTGTAAACTGAAGGTGGTGATAATGACTGTGTGCCATCAAGTCGGTTCGGACTCATAGCGACCCTGTATAGAGTTTCTAAGGTTGTCAGTCTTTATGGGAGCAGAAAGTTTCATCTTTTTCCCTCAGGGTTACTGGATTTGAACTACTAACCTTGAGGTTAGCAGCCCATTTCTTAATCCACTATTCTACCCAGGCTCCTTAAACTGAGAATGTTGCTGTTGTTGGCTCCAACTCATAGCAACCCTGGATAGAGTTTCTGAGGAGCAGCTGGTGGGTTTCAAGCGCCAACTTTGCAGTTAGTTAGCTTGCATTTAGCAGTCCAGAGCTAAATCCTACAGCGCCACACCAGTACATACACAGCAAATGCTGCCTCTCCTTACAAGGCATGATAGTTTATGCGTCAACTTGACTAGGCTATATTTCCCAATGGTTTTGCCAGACACTAGACTAGTTTGTATTCTATAATGTAGTGTAATGTGATTTAAGGTGACTAATCAGTCAACAGAAAGGGGAGTTTTCTTAGGATGCTGTCTGCTTTCAGACAATACATGTTTGGCAGACAGCATCCTTTATTTATTATTATTCCTTTATTTGTATATCTTTCTCTCTCTGCTTCTCTTGACTCTCTGCACCCTTCCCATCAATGGGCCTTTGGATCTTGCAACACAAGCCAGCAAGTCTCCAGCCTGTCACCTGGCCTATGGGTTTTGGAATTCCCAGACTGCACAACTGCATAAACCAATCCCTTGAAGTAATTTCAATCAATGTCTCTCTCAATCTAGAGATATGCACCCATGTACACACACACAAGGAGGCTTCAAAAACTTCATGGATTCTTCTAATA
>NW_006408912.1:1374739-1380775 GCF_000296735.1 Chrysochloris asiatica
TTTGGACATTTGCAAACAAACTTTGGTCCAATACTAGAAGGAAGGTAAATTACTGGATGACATGGTAACTCTATGTTGAACCTTTTAAGGAACTGTTTAACTGTCTCCCAAAGTAGCTGCACCACTTTACAACTCCACCAACAATGTATGACGGTTCCGATTTCTCCACATCCAAACTAACACTTGTTATTGTCTATCTTTTTTATTCTAGCCACCTTACTGTGTAGGAAGTGGTATCCCATTGTGGTTTTGATGTATATTTATCTAAAGATTAATGATGTTGAGCATTTGCATGTGCTTATTGGCCACATGTATATTTCTTTTACAAAAAAATGTCTGTGTAAGTCCTTTGCACATGTCTTAATTTGGTTGCCTTTTTGTTGCTAAATTTTAAGAGCTCTTGGCATATGCTGGATGCAAGCCGCTTTGCAAATATGTTCCCTCATTCTGTGGGTTGCATTTTCATACTTTCTTGATGATATAATTTGCAAGACAAAAGATTTTAATGTTGGTGTAGGCCAAGTGATTTGTTTTTTGTTTTGTTATTTGTGCTTTTGAAGCCATACCTAAGAAATGATTACTTAATCCAAGTCAAGAAAGATTTACTTCTATGTTTTATTCTACATTTTTTTTATTCTAGAAACTTAGGTGTAGGGAGCACATAGACTCTGTAGGATAAGCACTGGACTACAAACCACAAGATTAACAGTTTGAGCCCACCAGCTGCTCTGCAGGAGAAAGATGAGACTTTCTGCTCCCGCAAAGATTTACAGCCTTGGAAACCCTATACAGGTCACTGTGAGTTGAAACCAACTCGACAGCACTTAACAACAACAATAACATTTAGGTCTATGATCTAATTTGAGCTACTATAAAAAGAAATAAACCTTTCTGTTCCTATAAGACTTACAGCCTCAGAAACTGTAAGCAGAGGCTATGTGGGTTGGAACCGCTTTGATGACAGTGGGTTTGATTTTAAAAGCATGTTACACATATTGATAAGGTGAAGGAAATCACCATATTTTGAAGGAAGCTGTTCCTGAATGATAATTATGCTAAAATAATTTTCATTTATTACTATTATTTTATGGAAGCACTGAAACAAATGACACATGGTCTACTAGGTCTTAGAGAACTATGCAGTAAGAGAAAAACAAGCCACAATACAGATTAGACCATTCTGAAGGGACAAAATATTTACAAGGATTGCTGATTTTAGAATTTTTCATGCTCATTAACAAGTATACCCAAGAGTCCATTTAAGATATGGGGATAAGATTCTGTTGATTCAATAGTGAGTAGTTGTTATTCTGACTAATTGCAACGGTCACAACTGTAAATGTAAGAAGTTCTGTGACAAAAATGGGGGAGTAGTTAATCTTACAGTCCAGGAACAGAGGACCCTAGGACCATCAAGGGAAAAGAGAATGAGCAGAAAGTGGGACCCTATCCAGAGAAGTAGTGACACCAGAGATGGAGGCAGAGATGAGGACATGGAAAGAGAGAGCAGCTGAGGATTCTAGATTCATGGAAAGAGAAAGACTGTTTACTGGCAGCCAGGAGGCAAGTTTGCAGAATGTGCCCTTTGGTTGTTTAAATGATTATATATGCCTGAGTGTTTATGTGTACATAAAAAAACAAAACAAAACAAAACAATAGAGGGAATAGAAGAAAATACTTTTGAATGATGATGCACAGAGGAGAATGTAATCATCACAATGAAATGATGAGTGGAGTGTAAAACTGATGTTCTCTCAATTCAAAATTAAAACTTTTTTTTAAAAAAAGTATGTTGGGAAAGAACATTTCCCAGTTACGTCTCATCATAGAAATCCAGCAGTAAATTAAAGTATTAAATTCATTTGTTTAGGTGCTCCAATAACAACAACAACAACAAAAATGAGTCAATATACCCAATAAGTATAACACAATCACAGTAGGCTTTTGTGGTCGATGTCTAAAAACAGTTTGAATGAGCACAGCATCAGAATTAAGAACCAAAAGCTTTTCATTTAGTTTGGATTTTTAAAAAAGGCAGCACTGGGGATCTATTCAGCTCATCTTGAGTTCTTCAAGTTTGCCTTCTATGTTCTCCATCTGTTTTCATCTTTCCTAACACAAGGCTGTTGAGGATCCTCAGTGTTTGCTGAAGTCCCCACCTAAACCAGGCCAGTTCTCAAAGAGAAAGTGGTTTTAACTGGCAAACTTTGAAATAAATAAGTAAAGAAAGAATGAATTGAGATGTCCTCACTTGAACTTCAAGACTTAATGAGTCTTGGTGCCAGAAAACTGGAGGCAGGCCAAGCTTGTGAGGCCAATTGTGACTTGGCATAAAAACAACGGAGAACCCTACATAGGCAACCTATCAAATTCTTACCAGCCTATTAAGACCAAATGACTAAAGGCAAAGGACACAGATTTGCCAAGAGTTAAACAAGCAACCGAGTTAGAGAAAGGGCTCTAGATTAGGATTTGATGTATGGAAGACAGTGTGCTCTATTACCTTGAGTTAATCATCCTCAAAAAGGAGGCTGGACACCTATGGATGCAGTAGCTCAAAAGAGGGAATAAATCTTTACAGCAAGGATCATCCCCACCCCTTCCATACACAGAGTAGACAGGGATGGGCAACTTGGACATTGGCTACCCAAAATGGGGGGGAAGGGGGCTTACAAAGGCAAGAAGTGACTGGCTTACAAGCTTTCTGTCTGGGAAGGGCTGATGAAAGGAGATGCGGATAGGTCTCTTGTGATACAATAATGAATACTTGTTATCAGGACTGATTGTGAGGGTTGGAAATGTAAAGGTAGATGTTTTGTAGCAAAAGAAGGGGAGTGACTGACTTTGCAGTCTAGGAGCGGAGGTCCTGGGACCATCAAGGGGGAAGAGCAGTGGAGTATGGGACCCTACCCAGAAAAGCAGTGATGTCTGAGATGGAGGCAGAGACGATGACGTGGAGAGATGAAGCGGCTGGGTACTTTAGACCCAGAGAGTGAGAGGGGCTGTGTGCTGACAACCGGGAGGCAGGCTTGCGGGGTATACCCTTTGATTGGTTGATGATGCATGGAAGGGATTATAACCATGGCAATGAAACAATATGTGATAGGATGAATGTAAAGCTAACGTTCTCCCATGTAAACTATCACATAATTCACAATAAAACATTAAAAAAAAAAAGTTACATAGTCAGAAACACTTCTACCTTCCTCATTAATTATTTGACTGAAAGTACCATTCATTTTCACCTATGTAACTTATTTTTTGAGAGTTACAAAAGAAGTTGATTTTGAGACCTTTCAAAAGTGTTTTCTGTTTGAATACTTTGTTCACTCTTGAAGAAAAAGACCTATAGTAAATGAATAAATTCATCTAAAAAAAAAAAAGGAGGCTGGAAGATCTAGACGGCTCCCTGTTAGAGCTGCAGTGAGGATTAAGTAGGGATGAATTTATAAATACTGAGAAAAGCAATGGGAGCCCAAAAGAGCAGGTAGAGTCACCAATTCAAGTGATGATACATTTCCCAGATTGCACTGTGTTTCCAGTCTCATCTGCTTCATGACCCCTCTCAGAGTACCCCAGCTTAAATGATAAACTATGTGGTTTCCCATCTAGTATACCACTGGGTCAGATTAATCTGAGTTCCCTTTCAAAATTTCAGAAAATTTTACATGCATTTTAGATAAGGTCTCTAGCAATTGCCTGTTACAATGACCTAGAATGAGGTGGAATTGCGGCCAATTGACTGACAGTTTCCAGTGACGGCTATTGATTAACAGAGGTCTCCAGTGCCTCCCTCCACCAGCAAGTTTGGTCTTTCCTGAGGCCTTGCTCAACCTGACTTCTACTGGGGCCATGCACTCTCTTGGCTTGCACACCACATCACATGCTCCTGGGTTTCCTCCCATCTCTTAGATGACTATTTTGTGAACTTCTCTTTCTCCTATAACCCTGACCCAGGGCGGAGACTTCCTTAAACTGAGACCTTGTTCTGCTTCTCTTTTGTGATATGTCTTTCCTTCTGAGAGATTGTCATGTTTTAAACACTGATGTCCTGCAATGACTTTCAAATGCAATTCGATTAAACTAAATCTGTCATCTCACCTCTAAACTAAGCTCCAGGTCCCTCATCTCACACAGTATATAGGACTCTCCCAAGGGTTAAACTGTCTGTATCCCAATCTCAACATGTCCCAAACTGAAATCATGACCTCTCACACTAACAGCGTCCCCTTTCCAACTTGCCTCAAGTACTCAGCCAAGCTTGTCATCTAAAATTGCAATCTTGGAGTTGTTTCTTGTCTTTTCTCTCATTCATCATGATACCTTGTCAAACCCTGTTAATTTCTCTAAATTTCTTCTCATTTCCGTTGCTCTGAGGATCAGACCCAAGAAATTCTTATATGGGCCTCTATGATCTAAACCCTACCAGCCTACTTCTCTCTATCCATTCTCATCACTCAAACACACCCCTCACTCCCCCCACCAGCCACCCCCATGCCTTATAAACCATCTTCTAATTCCTCCAATACACAGAGTTTCTTCCTGTCTGAGGGCTTTCAAACATGCTATCCTGTCAGCCTAGAAGATATGTCCTCTGACTTCTAACTCATTTTCTGTTTCCTGTGTAATATCTACTCATCATTAAGGTCTCTACCTAAATGTCATTTTCCTAAGCAAATTTGAAATTTATATCCCTTGTGGCAGCAGGACTTGGATTTGAGATCTGACCAGGGTCCCCCTGTTAGTGATTTCATTGCATAGTGCACTGGTCTTTAGAATAAATGATCACAATTATAATTGAGTTCTTAAGGTTAGTTGGACAGAGAAACAAAAGTCCTCACCATAGTCAAGTGTATCTTTTCTATGTCTGCCAAACACTGCACACTCATTCCTAATTGCAAACGTTTCCTCATGCTGTTGCCCTAGTGTAAGATGCCCTGCTCTTCCCCTCAGCCTAGTCTCATTTTTGTAAATTTAATAGATGTGCCATCTCACCCAACAAGTATCTCCCAGTCTACAAAGATCTCTCCTGTTTAACTTCTCCTGAGGTTAAATCTTAGTTACTTAGGCACTGGCTCATTCATACAGGTGTACATTGTAACTGAATTGCTCTGTGTGTGTGTGTGTGTGTTTAAATCTTAGTTACTTAGGCACTGGCTCATTCATACAGGTGTACATTGTAACTGAATTGCTCTGTGTGTGTGTGTGTGTGTGTGGTCAGTCCCCATCTACCTATAAAAGTCTTTACAATCAAAGATCATGCCTGACATTTCTTCTTTCTGTCCCTCGGTGCCTAATTTGATGTTGTGCAATGTATGATCCATAATCCACAAGCCCACCATGCAACACACTGTCTCCACACAAAGTTGCACCAGCGATTCCCATCTTGTCATAGAAGACTAATAGATATCTGCAGCATACAGCATCTCATGCTGCAATCATGACAAGAATCCACGACAAACCCTCCTTAGAATAAGTGGCCCATTCATCAGCAAGGATATAAACAAATGTGTGCCAACAGATTTCTTATCTTCAGAAAATTATTTCAGCAACATCAGAACTGAGACAAAAATCCACTAAGACATTCTTTATTGGTTACTTATTTACAGACTAATACACTCAAGACTCTGTACTCCATGACAATGTGTCTGTAAAAACAAAACCCATATGTGCAGCCCCATGATTCCCAAGTAGATGTGAGCTGTAATGGAGAATTATACACTTAGAGAAGAGAAAGCAAATACTGGTATCCTTTGGTCTCCCCTTGTTTCAGGGATGAATCTGTCGTTTCTATAAAATCATGTGGTATGTGGACGTGTGTGCATGCACATGGGGCAGGCAGGATATCAGTGACTATGACAATTCGGATTGGGAAGAAAGTTAAAAATAGTCCCTGATGACCACATAATCTAAGTAGAAATAATGTAGGTCTGACTCCTAGAGACCCTACAGGACAGGGTAGAACTGTTAGGATTTCTGAAATTATAAAGTTTATAGGAGCTCTGGTAGCGTAGTGGTTACGAATCGGGCTATGAA
>NW_006408912.1:1395973-1400895 GCF_000296735.1 Chrysochloris asiatica
TGGAGGGTCAGAGAAAAAGAGGAAGACCCCCAACGAGATGGATCAGCCAGGTGGCATCATTGATGGCATCAAGTGTGGCAGCAGTAGTGAGGGTGGCCCAGGATCAGACATTGTTTCGTTTTGCTGTGCATGGAGTCGCTATGAGTTGGCTCCGACTCAATGACACCTGACAACAACAACAACAACAACAACAAATATACACTGAGATCCTGGGTGGCACACATGGCTTGCACTCAACTGCCAATCTAAAGATCTGCAGTTTGAACCACCCTCCCCCCAAGAAGCACTGCAGAAGAAAGACCTGGCAGTCTGCCTCTGTACTGATTACAGCCCAGAAAATCCTGCGGAGCCGTTCTACTCTGTAACACAGAGTTGGAATCAATTTGATGGAAACAAGCTTCGTTTTTGGTATTATGTGCCACACCATGGCCCAGTGCAGACAATACAAAGATAGATAGACTGTACCATGAAGAAGCTTTTGAGCTTGTGCAGGGAGCAAACATGGGGGCCAAGTTGGAGCTGTCTGTGTTGGAACAAGCACAGGCACTAAAAAGCAAGGAGAACTCGCTAACTCTGTCTGGAAGGCTCCGAACAGCTGCCCAGAGGAAAATACCACAACAGACTGGATTTGGGTCATGAGGGAGCAAGAGGATATTACATCACCACACAGGTCAAGGTTACTTCTGTCAAAACCACCATTCTTGGCCTCAAGCACTGCCAGCCAAAGTTCATTATTCACAGATGACCAAGTCTGTGAAGGACCCAGACTTCCTTGCCCAGTTTTTTATCACAAATAGGCAAAGAAAGAGAAGCTAGAAAGTAGAATCCAAATTCGCTCACACTGTGGTTGGTGGACAGCCCTAGGAAGAGAGCTGATGGGCACACAGTGACACTTTGACAATGACTATGTTATATTCGTAACTGGCTTTTGGTCCATATCCAGCAATAATAATGAGAACAGGGTGCCAAGCAAGAGCCAGGCACAGAGTTAGAGGCTTGACTGCAGTCTCTCGTTGGAATCGCCCAGGGACCTTATGAGGTCATTGTTGTTAGTTGCCATTGAGTTGGCCCAAACTCATGGTAAATCTATACACAACAGAATGAAACACCCCCTACCCCTCTCCTCCTTTATCATTCCCATGATTGGCAGCTGACTGGACCACTGCGGTCTACAGGGGATTTCCTGCCTTGCCTGCCAACTGGCTGATTTTTGGAAGTAGATCTTAAGGCCTCTCTTCCTAGTCTGTCTTAGTCTGGACGCTCTAGTGAAACCCATTCAGCATCTTAGCAGTGCTCAAGCTCCTACTGACAGGCAAGTGGTGGCTGCCCATGAGGTGCAATAGCTGGGATCAAACCAGGGTCTCTAGGGTAGAAGGCCAGAACTCTAGCACTGCACCACCAAAGCCCCAACATACGGTTTCTCCATTTCATAGGTGGAGGTGGTGGGGTAGAGCTAACATTTTGGTGCCCGGTTTGTAATTCATTTTATCCTCAGAACAGCCTATGAATGAAAAGCAGGATTGATTCACCCTCCTTCTAGTGCCTGTGGTAGTAAACGAAATATACCACTATAAAGCTCGTCAGTTCTTGGTTTTAAACTTCAAGAAATACCAAAAAGTGAGGAAATCCTTCCAGCTTACTATGCCAACAATGCCATCTTTATTTCATGAGTAGAACTAGGAATTTGTACAGCTCTGGTGAAAGGAAGTGAGATTGAAACGCCTCAGACTTTGGGTTCTTGATGTTCTTGCAACTAAAGTTTCAGATAAGAAAGAAAAGCAATCCATGAATGTGCATTTTCACATTCACATATCTATACTCTTTCAAAGGGGATCTTTAAATGCAACTAATTTTGAACACATTGAAGAGGCAGGGTAGATCTAACTCATGAGTGGCCTGCATTCTTGTTAAGGGTGAAGGAAACCCCAGAGGTCAGCTAATGGCTCTCTCTTTGTAAGTCTCCTATACCAGTTCCCTGAAACTCAATTCTCTAAAAGTCCCCTGCTGCTCCATGCGTTCCCTTGGAGTACCATCTCTCCTGCCTGAACTTTTGACAGGGTAAAGCCTTTACCCTTGAAAATGTGAATAATAAGATAAAGCAAGAATTGAAGGATAAAATGGAAATAAATTCAAACATGAACATACAAAATCTCTAAAATCTCCTCTCCCTTGCACATACTTTAACATTTTAGGAATAATATATTCTGGTTCTTTTTTTTTTTTAAGTTTGTATTGTGAATTATGTAGGTTTACATGGGAGAACATCAGTTTTACATTCATTCTATCTTATTTCGTTTCATTGCAATGATCACAATCCCCTCCATGCATCATCAACTAACCAAAGGATACACCCCACAGGCCCGTCCCCCCAGCCATCAGCACACAGCTCCTCTCCCTCCCTGAGTCCAGTGTCCCCAGCAGCTCCATCTGTCCACGTCATTGTCTCTGTCATCACCCCTGGCATCACTGCCTCTCTGGGTAGGATCCCATTCTTTGCTCTTCTCACTTGATGGTCCCAGGGACCTCCGCTCCTGGGCTGCAAAATCAAACACTCCCTATTTTTGTCAAAAAACATCTATCTGGTTCATTTTTAAAACAAGCCTGCAATCACCACTTAACTATTCACTTGTCTATTAGTTTGGTGTGCTGTTGTGGCTTGCATGATACTCTGATGCTGAAAGCTATACCACCAGTATTTTAAATATGAACAGAGTATGCCAATGTTGGACAGGTTTCAGCTGAGCTTCCAGACTCAGAATGACTAGAAAGAAGGAGAAACAGACTACTTCTGAATGTCTAGTCACAGAAAACCTTAACAGTAGCAGTGGAATATTGTCAGATATTGAAACATGATGAAGAACACCAGAATATTGTCAAATATAGTGCCAGACGATGAGCCCCTCAGGTTGAAAGGGACTCAAAACACCACTGGGGAAGAGCTGCCTCCTCAGAGTAGAGTTGACCATGATGATGTGAATGGAATAAAGCTTTCAGGACCTTCATTTACTGATGGGCATAACTCAAAATGAGGAGAAACCTCTGTAAACAATCATTAATAATCGGAACTTGAAATGTACGAAGTATGAATCAAGGAAAATTGGAAATTGTCAGAAATGAAATGGAAACATCAATTTTCTAGACATTAGTAAACTGAAATGGACTGATACTGGCCATTTTGAATCTGACATTCACATGATTTACTATGACAGTAATGACAAATTGAAGAGGAATGGCATCACATTCATCATCAAAAAGAACATTTCAAGATCTATCTTGGAGTATAATGCTGTGATAGGACAATATCCAAATGCATACAAGAAGACCAGGAGCTCTGGTAGCATAGTGGTTACAAATTGGGCTGCTGACCTCATAGTCAGCAGTTCAAAACTACCAGCTATTGCACAGGAGAAATATGAGGCTTTATGCTCCCGTAAAGATTTACAACCTTGGAAACCCTGTACAGGATCACTATGAGTCAGGACCAACTCCACGGCACATAACAACAACAAGAAGACCAGTTAATACCACTATTATTCAAATTTACACACCAAACAATAAAGCCAATGACAATGAAACTGAAGAATTCAACAGAAAGATGTTTTATTGGATGCAAAAAGGCTTACAATTGTGTGTCTCATGACAACCTATGGACAATATTGTGGGTATTGAGTATTCCAGAACACTTAATTGTGCTCACAAGGAACCTGTATATAGAGCAAGAGGCAGTCGATAAAACAGAGCAAGGGGACATGGAGTGGTTTAATATTAGGAAAGGTTTGTGCCAAGGTTGTATTTGCACACCATACTTTTTAAATGTGTACACTGAGCAAATAATCTGAGAAGCTAGATTATATGAAGAAGAATGTGGTATCAGGGTTGGAGGAAAACGCATAAGCAAACCTGCAATATGCAGATGACAAAACTTTTCTTGCTGAAAGTGAAGAGGACTTAAACTACTTACTGATAAACACCTCAGACTTCAATATGCATTGCCCCTCAATGTAAAGGAAACAAGAATCTTCACCACTGGACCAATAAATAGCATCATGATCAATGTACAAAAGATTGAAGTTGTCAAAAACTTCATTTTGCTTGTATCCACACTACCAACACTCATGGAAGCAGCAGTTAAGAATAAAACAACATATTGCATTAGGCAAATCTGCTGAACTCTTTAAAGTGTTCAAGAACAAAGATGACAGTTTAAGGATTAAGGTTCTCCTGGCCCAAGCCAGGGTATTTTCCATAGCTTCATATGCATGGGCAAGTTGGATAGTGAATAAGGAAGGCCGCAGGAGAATTGATGCATTTGAGTTAACAGGAGGGACCAAGTGAAGGACATCATGCTAGGTAAAGTGAAGGATCAGCAAAAATGAGGAAGACCCCCCAACCATACGGGTTGGCAATGGTTTCAAGCTTAACAGTGACTGTGCGAATGGTGCAGGACCAGACACTGTTACGTTCTGTTGTACATAAGGTCCCTGTGAGTCTGAACCTACTCAATGGCACCTAATCACAAGAGCAAAATGAATTTTAAAATAATTCAGGAGTCTGTCTTAGTTATCTAGTGCTGCTAGAATAGAGATACTACAAGAGGAAGGCTTTCACAAACAGAAATTTATTTTCTCACAGTGTATGAGGAGAGAAGCTCAAATTCAGGGCCTCTGCTCTAGGGGAGGGCTATGTCTCTATGTCAGTTTAAAGGAAAGATACTTGTCTCATTCCCTTCAGTTTCCTGGTTCCTTGGATGTCTCCATGTGGTTTGGCTTCACTCTTCCTCCATCTCTCCTCAGTTTCCTTGTTTAATCTCTTTTACATCTCAGAAGAGATTGACTCAAGGTATGTTGTTGTTGTTGTCAGGTGCCATCGAGTCAGAACCGACTCATAGCGACCCCATGCACAGCAGAACGAAACAATGTCCA
>NW_006408912.1:1401730-1405661 GCF_000296735.1 Chrysochloris asiatica
GAGCTGGATTGGCCAGGTGGCAGCATCGATGGACTCAAGTGTGACAACAGTAGTGAGGTTGGCCCAGGATCAGACATTGTTTCGTTCAGCTGTGCATAAGGTTGCTATGAGTCAGTGCTGCCTGGTGTCTCATTGACATAACAAAGGCAGTCCATTCTAAAATGGGATTATAACCACAGGCAAGACCCCCAATGAGATGGAGTGACACAGTGGCTATAGCAATAGGCTCAAACGTAACAATTGTGAGGATGGCACAGGACCAGGCAGTGTTTTGTTCTGTAGTAATAAGGTCTCTATGAGTCAGAACTAACTTAACTAAATGGTACCTAACAGGCACAACAGAACAAAAGGGGAGGTTTCCCTGGGTAGTACAAATCGTTAACATGCTTGGCTGCTAACTGCAAGGTTGAAGGTTCAAATCCACAAAGAGGCACCTCAGCAAAAAGAACTTTAGATTTCATAAAAGGAAAAGAGCTGATGAGGGAAGAAGGAAGAGACTACACGGTATGGATAGTATGGATACAGCATTCAGGGGCTGCAGATTCTTCTTGGAAGAAGACGAGGAGTAAGGATGCTGATATGAACTCTTTCTATATAATAACTAGTGTTTGTATTTGTTGTTGTTGTTGTTAAGTGCCATAAAGTCAGTTCCGAATCACAGCGACCCTGTATAGGATTTCCAAGAAGCAGCTGGGGGATTGAAACCCGAATCCCAATTGCAATTAGCTGTCTGGTGCTTGTCCTATGGTGCCACATGGAGTCTGAATACAGCACTGTATGAGGTTTTTAAAGCATTGTATCCACATTCTCCTATGGAAATTCACACACACACAAGCCAATGAAATTAGGCAGAGTTGTACATTTTTATCTAACTTTATAGAGAATAAATAAGACTCAAGGAAGTTAATTCATGAATGGCAGAGCACTCATAACGGGTGATGTCCGGACTTGACTCCCTCATACTTAAGTTACAAAACCCATGCTCAACTGAATAAAGGTGGGTCCCAAACAAGAAAAAGATGCTAAACCTAAGAGTTCATTCTCTATGATTCCATTAACCTAAGATTCAAGAACAGGAACAAAAAAGACTATGACAATAGAAATCAGAACAGTGGCTGTTTATAGGGAGAGAAAATGGGTGGGAGGTGATCGGAGAGAACTTTCTATACTTGATTGGGATGTAAGTTACATGAGTGGACCACATACGTGTGAACGAACACATTTACCAAAATCCAGCAGACTATACATGTAGGAATTCATTGTATGTGTATTTCACACCTAAACTGAACAACCTACTACATAAAACTAAAATTTGAAATCTTGAGTTCAAGACTGTGTCCATTCATCTGTAAGGATTAAAGCTGTAACTTATTCATGATTAGAACCACCTCACAGAAAGCTCTTGAAGCCATGGTCAAAGCAGAGCTTGGTGACAGAACTCAGTTTCAAAACAAAAACCACAGCCACTATAGTTATTGTTCCAACTTAAATATTGCAAACAAAACAAATTAAGCATATTCAGACTAGCCCCATGAGGTTGGCTGGGCAGAAGCATTGCCTAGCTTTTAAGATTTGTAAGTAACAAGCCCTGTTTTTATTTGGTACAAGCTGTTTTTTGGAGGAGGAAAAGGGGAACAAAGGTTACTTTTGCCAAAATTTGCACCACGTCTTTACAATTTCCTGGACCCAAATTCCTACATAGCAAATGTTGCTTGGAACTAAGGAGGAGTCCCAGAAGTCCCTTCTTTCTGTATTTTGAAAATTCCACAGTACTTACTGTTCCCTACGGTTATACCAAGATTCCCTCTCCTGCTGGTGTTTCCAGCCTAGCCCAGTGATTTTTTGTTGTTGTTGTTGTTTTCCAGTTCCAAATTCAAACTATGGATAATTCAAAAAAGGAACAATGGAATTTTTACAGGCAAAGTGAATGGCATTAATGTGTGTGTACGTGTGTCTTTAATAAAAATAATTGTGTATAGGCTATACTTACTCGCACAGAAGGATTCCATTTTCTAACCCTGTCCGAAAATCCTTATCGCCAAAACTTCTGCCAGTTACTTGCTGGAAAAGAAACAGAAAAAAGGAACATAAATATTGCTCTTTAATCAGGAAGTTTGAAGATTTTGTTTTATTTTTACTATTCAGGAGCCTTGACTGGTGGCATTCCGAATGTGGGGAACTGCTGGTAAGTCTGAGTTTCCTGTTCATGGTGTAGCTTTGCCTGGATCAGCTAAATTTAAATTTAGACAATTCCTTTGAAGCTTTTTTCTATCTACTACCTTGGAAAACATCTGTTCTTCCTGATAAGGATCTATTACTTTTGGGCTTGGTTATGTGAAGTTGAGGTCAGGACCTCATCCATCTATAACACACAGGATCCAACCCATTCACACTTTTCTTTAAAAAAAAAAAAAAGCCTTCCGTTTCAGTGCACTATCCTTATGACTCGAGTCCTGGTGTGGCGCTGTGGGTTCATGTGCCAAACTGCAAAGCCTTTTGAACTGCAAGGTCAGCAGTTCAAGTTCACCAGCAGCTCCTAGGAAACCCTATACAGGGTCGCTAATGTTGGAATGGACTTGACAGCACTTAACAACAAAAACAACAACATCCGTATGGCCGGTTAAGGATCAGACCATTGTGATGCATAGGGTACTCATTGGTTGATTTTCAGAAATAAATCTTCAGGCCTTTCTTCACTGAGACCCATTCAGCATCAGCATCAGAGCAACATACAAGCCTCCACAGAGAGACGGGTGGTGGCTGTGAACGGAAGATGAGAATTCTACCATGGAACCATCAAAGTCTCCAAGATGGGCATCAGCACCATGCATGTGGAGGAAGGTACTGATTTTCCCCTCTGCTCTCCCTGTGCCTGCTTTCTCCCTTCACCTGTGCTCATTAGATCCCAGCAATGCCTCCTCACTGTTCTCCATTGATTTAAACACCCTCCATTCTCCAAAGGGCATGTTATTTAGAAGTACCTGGATCTTTGTTAGGAAGATGAGCTACTAAATAGATTCCAGAAATGCACTAGGAACCTTGATGCTCAAAAGTCCAATCTTTGGACCAACAACAATTGCATCTTCACCTGGAGTTAACATTAATAATACAGACTCTCAGCCCTCTCCACCCCTGAAGACCTACTAAATCCAAATCAGAATACTGTGATTCATATGCACAGGAAATGTTACCAAGTCCTGACCTAGGATACTAACCTAAGCCAAGAGGTTCAGAATTGTTGAAGGAGGGCCTTACATTGGAATCAGGATTCTATATGACCCATCTCAACAACCTCCCTCAGCACCACTTTTATGATGTGTTTACAACGCCACACATTGTATATTCCAACTATAAAGGTTCTAATTACTGTTACCTTTACCATAAGATGCCATAAACAATGAAATAGCTGCCCCAAATCAACTGCCATTACCAACATTTCATTTGCAGGGGAAGTGAAAACTCTTCCCTGACCTTCCCAATGGGATTCCAACTGACTGTGGAATCTCTACAGCTTCCCAAACAAGACACTACCAACCTATCAGCTCAGGGGCACTCTCTCCAAGGACTGAAGGACAAGATGGGAAATTTGGTAGAGCTATTTTTTTAATTATTATTAATATAATTAATTTTTATTAGTTAATATGCATGCAAAAGCTGGACAGTGAATAAGGAAGACCATAGAAGAATTGATGCCTTTGAAGTATGGTATTGGAGGAGAATACTAAAAGTGCCATGGGCTGCCAAAAGAATCAAGAGATCTGTTTTGGATTAAGTACAGCCAGAGTGCTCCTTAGAGGCCAAGATGGCCAAACGTCATCTCTCATACTTTGGACATATTGTCAGGAGGGAACAGTCACTGGAGAAGGATATCATGTTTGGTAAGATGGAGTTGTTGTTGTCAGGTGTCATTGAGTCGGAAGCGACTCATAGC
>NW_006408912.1:1406147-1408122 GCF_000296735.1 Chrysochloris asiatica
AGGATCGTACATTGTTTCAATCCGCTGTGCATAAGGTCGCTATGAGTTGGTGCTGACTTGATGGCACCTAACAACAACAACTTCCTAGTCTGTCTTCATCTGAAAACTCTGATGAGATTTTTCCACCATGGGTGACGCTGCTTTGACTGGTCACATGTTGGTGGCATAGCTTCTAGCATCACAGCAACACACAAGCCACCAAGAGAACAAACAGGTCGTACAAATAATGGTCATTATGTCACTGTGTCCTGCCTGCCTTTCAGAAAAGCCTACTATCAGATTTTTCTGATTTATCTCCCTCGACGACATTAACCACATCAACAATATCACTTACATAGTCGAATTAAAACTAGATGGAGACTAACAACAACAACATGACAATATTAATTGCTAAAATATTTTGTTGGTGGAAAGATTTGGAGGGTTGCTTTCTATGTGTCAGATTACAATGGTCAGTGGTGATAATGTACCTAAACCTTGATGGTTTTAAAGGGCAAAAACAGCTTTCATCTGCTGTAGCAATTCAATCAAAAGCAGAAGCCATAGGCCATCATAATGTGTCATCACACTCTCCTGCAGGGAGTTATTGAGGAAGCTCATCTGTGTCCAATTTCCTTCCCACAGTACTAAAAGGTAATTCTTTTTCAGAGTCTGCCCATTTCAATGGCGCTGCTTTAAAACATTCAAATAGCTGGATATGGAGGTCTTAAAAAAAAAATCCTATTAAAGAAAACCAAGCAACTTTCTAGCAACACTTTAATGATGTGTGTATAAAATAACACACTGCATATCACAATACTGTTGTTGCTGTTGTTAAGTGTCGTCGAGTCAGTTCTGACTCATAGTGACCCTGTATAAGGTTTCCAAACAGCAGCTAGTGAATTTGAACCACCAACCTTGGGGTTCAAACCGACCTTGCAGTCCATTGCTTTCCCACAGTACCATACCAGGACTCCATCACAATACATTTTGTTGTTGGTGTTTAGTGCCAAGTCCTATGTGTTCCGACCCATAGTGACCCTGTATAGGGTTTCTAAGAAGAAGCTGCTGAGTTTGAACCGCCGACCTTGCTAATTACTTTGTTACCTTCACTGCTAGTAATTATCGTGAATAGTTAAAAGTCGGCCAAGAATCATTCTCCCAGCCTGAACATCACCATTGATACTAATTGAATTTCAGAAATACTTTCTTGATTTTCAGTTGTTTTTAAAAAGCAACATACAACACAAATGACAGTAAACCTGCAAAAGTGCTGTTTGTAGAGGAATACTGACATCAGGGGTGGTGCTTCCAACCCACACAGTGGTGCCACAGAAGAAAAGTCTGGTGACCTTCTTCCATAAAGATTACAGCCAAGAAAACCCAAAGGAGCAGTTCTACTTTACAACACACGAGGTTGCCATAGTTGGAATGGACTCAACAGCAATGGGTTTTTGTTTTTTTAATGGTTATTATTGTTGTTTAGCAAATGTAAGGCATTTTAAATAAATGTTGGCAAACTTATTATAATGATTTTAAGAGGCGAGCCTATAAGCTGACAAAACAATGGCCCCTGGATTCAAACAATTGGATAAAATCTTGAACAGATTTTGACTTCAATTGTGAAAGACAAGGATATTTTTCCTTAAAATTGTTGCATGCTCGTCAGAAAAGTGTGATTTCCTCCTAGGAACTGTAAGTGAAATTAACGCCCCTTTAATTCACTGAAGAGTATTTGCAACTCATTACATTCACTTCTCAACTGATCTTACTTGACTTATTCACAGGAACAGGTCTGCATATTTTACACCCAAACTGTGAAATAAAGCAGAGCAGAATTGCTCTTACTTTTCACATTATCAAAGGCATAAATCTGCTCCTATTTCTGTCTTCTCCAAGGGTTTCTGTTGTTGTTGTTGTTGTCAGGTGCCATCGAGTCAGAACCGACTCATAGCGACCCCATGCACAGCAGAATGAAACAATGTCCGATCCTGGG
>NW_006408912.1:1410208-1420829 GCF_000296735.1 Chrysochloris asiatica
TGCTAGAAAATTCAAATCAGAATTCTATGGAAATTCTTTGTAAACAGTGATAAATCATACTCATCTAGGTCAGAATTACTAAGCAACCAATCATTTATAGAATGGGAGTATTGGTGTGGCACTGTAGGATAAGCACTGGACTGCTAACCACAAGGTCAAAGGTTTAAACCCACCACTGCTCCTCAGAAATCATCTAGAGAGTCACTATGAGTCAGGACCAACTCGACTATACTTAGCAACAACTCCATGGCAGGCAGTGCAACTCTTATAGTTAGCTGCTGAGTTCATTAAGACTTACAGCAACCATATGCACAAAAGAAGTAAACACTGCCTGGTCCTGCACCATCTTCACAATTGTTATGTTTGAACTTATTGTAGCTGTTTCTGTGCTAATCCACCTCATTGGGGCTCTGCCAATTTTTCACCGACCCTCCACTTTACCAAGCATGATGCCATTCTCCAGTGACTGGTCCTTGCACACAAGATGGTCAAACCACAAGAGACAAAGTGTCACCATCACTGTTGCTAAGAAACATTCTGGCTGTACTTCTTCCAAAATCGATTTGTTTGTTCTCACGGCAGTCCATGGTACTTTCAATATTCTTCTCCACAATTCAAATACATCAGCTCTTCTCTGCTCTTATTTATTGCCCAGTGTCCGTATGCATGTAAGGCGATTGCAAACATCATGGTACGGGTCTGGCACACTTGAGTCCTCAAAGTGGAATCTTTGTTCTCTAACAGTTTAAAGACCAATTCCTTTTGGGACAGTGACTCTGTATATTCCTTCCATCTTTCCTTAGATGTTTCCTAGGTCATTCAATATTTTCTCCATAGAAGTTAATATAACAGGTACACATGATACCAAAACATAATCTGGACCCTGCCCAAGAGGAATTCCCAATCCAAAGGGGAAAATAACAATATCATGAGTGTTAGAAGAGAAATATGGACACAGGGTAGAAAGATGTAATTAACACACACTGCATGACTAAAGATAATATTGTAATAGTTAATCTTCATGTAGTCACTGCCATGTGCCACTTTGTTCAAGTACTAGCTACATATGAGGGACTTCAATCAGTTCGTTGAAAAATTAATTATCTTTTAATTCAATTTTTCCATAACTTTAAAAAGCTTCTTTGAATTAATCTACTTAATCCTCATAGCACCCCTATAAGATGGTGGTGATGGCGGTGGTGCCGTGGAGTCGATTCTGTCTCATAGTGACCCCGTATAGGGGTTTCTGAGGCTAGAAATCTTTATGGAAGCAAAAAGCCTCATCTATATCCTATGAAGCAGCTGATAGATTTAAAATGCTGATCTTGTAGTTAGCAGCCCACTCATTACTCACTACACTACCAGATAATCAGAGAGGGGTCTGATTATTATCTCTATTTTAAAGGAGAAGACACCTAGGCACAGAGAGGCTAAATGCTCAGAAGTTGTCCAAGGACACACAGGTAGTAAACAGCACAGTCTGGAGTTAACCCCAGGCAGTGTGACTGCCATTAGGTTTTCACTGACTAATTTTCAGGACTAGATTGCCAGTCCTTTATAACAGTCTGTCTTAGTCAGGAAATCAATGACCTTGCTGGTATTTGAAATACCAGTACCATAGCTCACAACACTCAAGCTACCATAGTACAATAAAATGTTAATGTTGAACTCATCATCATGAAAGACTGGTTACTAGAAAAAGGCACGATGACTGGTAGATGGCCAATGAGAACAAAGGACACCGTCAATGAGGTGGATTGACAAAGTAGGTAGAGGATGGTCGTACCAATAAACATGAAAATGGCCAGGACCTGTTATACATAAAGTCGCTCTGAGTCCGAGGCACCTCAGTGGAAACTATCAACAACAGTGTGACTCAGAATTCAGGCATGGTCTTAAGCACACTGCTATGTGATATCAGCCGCTCCGTGGGAGAAAGATGAGGCTTTCTACTCCCATAAAGATTTACACCCTCGGAAATCCTGTACAGGGTCGCTATGGGTCGGAACTGACTCGACGGCACTTAACAACAACAACAAATGTGATATCAGCAGGATGTTATGGGAGAATGGAGGAGTGAACCATCTCTGCCTAAGGGAGTCAGGGAAGGTTTCTTTGAGAGGTTGACATTTGAGTTGGTCCTGAAGGATGATAAGGGATTCCCTAAAGAAAGAAAAGAAAATAGGGCATGCCAGACAAACACAAAGACCTATACAAGGGTTTCATTGAGTAACGATTAGAAGTTCTGAGGACTGGAGCAGATGGGGAGAGGCAGGGTAGTAGAAGATGAGGTGCCAGAGTAGCCGGTGACAGCTGGTGCAAGACCTTGTGTGCCAAGACTATAGGTTGTACTTGTTCCTGGAACAAAAGGCGTACCTCAGATGATGGAGGTGAAGGGAAAGATTGTTGGCAATTTTTCTTCCCGTTTCCCACAAATTCCCTTCTCCTAAAGAGATTTTTCCAGAATGACATTTAGCTTGTCATTCTTGATTACTTCCTTGTGGACTCTCTCCATTTATAGCCAATGACCTCACTGCTAGCCTCCCAGCTAGTGCTAGACCATCTGGTGAAGCTTTCCTTCAGGAAGGCCACCTCACACCCACACATACACAAGCCTTAGCACACCCTCTTTACACCTATCCTTTCATCTTTTCCTGCCAGCTCAAAAGGAAGAAATACACTTCCTCTTTCCTAAACTGACTTCCTGTATCAAGGTTCAGAATTAGATTTCTTCCTACCTTTTATCTCAACCTTCTCCTCTGTTCCCAGCATCCTCCATCTCACCCTCTCTGCTGGTGAATAAAGAATTCTCTCTTCCCTTAAGAACCCTAATTCAATCTAGCCCCTTACATCCCCATCCTGGTTTTCTCCTTCATTCATACCTTCCTATATGAGTGGTGGTGGTGGTATGCCACCGAGTCGGTTCCAACTCATAGAGACCCTGTGTAGGGTTTCTGAGGCTGTAAGTCTTTATGGGAGCAGAAAGCATCATCCTTCTCCCAAAAAGCGACTAGTAGATTCGAACTGTTGCCCTTATGGTTAGCAGTCCAGTTTGTAATCCACTACTCTACCGGGGCTCTTTCCCTATATGAGTATCCCATATCTACTACCCTATCATTAGAGCTCAACCATCTGCAATCTACCCTCAATTAATTCACTGAAAAATCTACGAGTTAAAAGTTTGACTTGGGTTTGAGTCATAGTTCCGCCATATACCAGTTAAATCATGTTAGACAAGTTAATGAGCCTGGCCCAGCCCTCAGCGTCCCTGTTTAGGAAATTATAATAGTACCTACTCCAAAGGTTTACAAGCAGAGTAAGGAACTAATATATGCAAAGCCATTACCACAGGGCCTGGCCCATAGCCAGAGCTCAATACATTTCATTATCGTCATTGGCAACAATAATAAAACTGCCATAAATCTCATTCTTGGTTTCTTTTTCCAGACCTCTTTGTGGTTCTTTCCTCTCTGATCTTAACTGATGCCATGCTTTACTAGTTCTGCTTTTACCTTCTAATACTGCCACCCTGTCTAATTCACACTGCAGCTTTCTCATCTGATCTTACTCAGATGCACAATAGCCATCCACTCCCTCCTTTGTTAGAACAATGGCCTCTCCCAGGCTCTCTACCACCATCAAGATCTGCTGCTTTCCCTTGTACCTCATTAAATAATACTCCTTTCTCCACGGAGTTAGATAGTTTTACTGCATTACTTCCTTTCTTTAAAATGTGAGCCTATGTCTCCTCGCTGTGTTTCTCTTTCTTCTCTCCCTAGAGCATCTCCATGCCTCACCTGCCAAGAGCTGTCAATGTTGTTGCTGTTGTTACATGCCTTGTGGCCAGTTTCCGAGGGGTGGCTGGTGGGTTTGAGCCACCAACCCTGTGGTTAGTAGTCCAGTGATGATCCTACAACGCCACACCAGGACTCCTTGGGTAGTCTCATCCAATCCCACGGCTTTAAATAGCTCCCATATGATGGTAATTTATACACTTTTGTAAGTGGCTTTGACCCTTTTCTCCTGAAGTCTAGAAGCAAATGTCCAATTGTTTACCCAGCATTGTACTTTGGGTACTGTCTTAGCTATCACACGGATGGCTTTAACGAACACAAACTTAATCTCTCACAGTTTCGGAGGCTAGATGTCTGAATTCAGAGTGCCAGCTCTAGATGCAGGTTTTCTTTCTCTGTCAGTTCTGAAGGAATGTCCTTGTCTCCTTTCAACAGTAGTGAACCTGACAGTCCTTGGAGATCTCCATGTGTCTTAGCATTAATCTTCCCCTGGATACAGGAGGTTCTCAGCACAGGGGCCCCAGCTCCAAAGGATACACTCTGCTCCCTTCTGACTCTCCCTTCTTGGTGATAGTCAGGGCTTGCTTGCTTTTCTCTCTTGTCAAATAAAAGGTAATGCAGATCATATCTTAGGGAAATTCCTTTTACATTGACTCAGAGCTGTGTGGCATTTCACTGGAATCCTGTGTAACAAATATAACCTAACCCTCTTTAACATAATCTAATCCTGGCTCCCTAACCACAGGTAGAGATTAGGATTCATAACATATTGTGGCGCTGTAGGATTGGCACTGGACAGTTATGCACAAGGTTGGTGGTTCAAACCTACCAGGTGCTCCTTGAAAACCCAATGGTCAATATGAGTCAGAAGTGACCCAACGGCATTAACTACAACACGACAACTACATCAGATCACAACAAGGAGGACAACCACGCAATACTGGTAACCATGGCCCAGCCAAGTTGACCCATATTTTGTGGAGACGCAATTCAATCCATGACAGATACCAAGTAAATAATTCACACTTTAGATTAAAAAGGAAGTCTTGATGTCTATCCTCTGAGCTAACCTATTCTGCTTGCCATTTTCTCCATTTCTACTCCCCCAATAACACAGAGACATATCCAATGAAGAAGATGGTCCTTCCTCCAAAATGTCCTATCCTTTTCTCTCTGTGTCTACACCACCTCTCTAATCCACACCTCCATCAGCTCTCAACACAAGGCATCTCCTATAATGCATCCATGGGTCTTTTAAAGATCCATCCCTGCCCTTTCCTACTACACTAAAGTTTTGGTTTTATATACATATATATACATAACCCTTTCACTTTCCAGATAAATCCTGCAAGTTAGGTGACTTAACCCAAGGTCATATAGCTAGTGAGCACCAGGGAAAAGACAAGAATCAGGCCTTCCTTCTCCCAGGGCTTCTCAAACGGACCCATCTTCTTATGACACTTACATCCCTACACCTTATTTAATAAGAAAAACTCCCTACTCTTATTCAGCTTGGGTTGGCGAAGAAACAGCACAGGAGTCCAGACCTGAAGCTCTTTCAGTCTGAGGTTATTTAATCAACAACATCAGACCATGATCCTCTCCAGTGCTAGCTCTGAGTGCTTACTAGTGAGGATAATAAAATGCAATCTGCAGAATCCATTTATATTTTCTTCATGTCATCAGAAAACCAGAAGGCACTGTTTATAGGCACAGATTGACAGACTACCCAAAAAAAAAAAAAAATCTAATTACGAATACAGCCAATGCTCAAAAGCATCCTGGGAGCCTTAAATCCTCTAATGTAGCCATTGTAGGATCTAGAGGCAGAAAATGGGTCAGTCCTGAAACAAGTGAGTGGGTTTTGCGGCAACTGTGTTTTCACATCCGCAAGCTGTTCTGGCCTGACAGGCAGAACAGAAGCTGTAAAGACAGACACACAACCCTCAAGGGGAGCTTTCACACAACATAAGCTGCAGAAACTCATTTGAAAGTAAAGAGAAAGAAGAGTCCAGAAGGGAAATGGGTTAGTGGAATGCTGCTGGGCTTAAACTGTTGTCTCCATTTCAAGGAGCAAAGACACACTTGAACCGTGGGGCTATTTTTACCTGGGTATCAAGGTGCTCCTTAAGTAAATACTATAGTTCTGGAGTAAATTTGGCAAATCACACGATATAAGTGATATTTAGTTCTCAGCTCAGTGAAATACAAAACCTCAAAAGCAGGCAGATCTGGGTTCAAATTCCAGGTCCGGGACTTAGTAGCTGCGTGATAGTAGACCAATGGCTTCAGCACTCTGAGCCTGCTTCTCATCTTGAAGAAGCACCAAAGCCACTGTTTCCCAAGGTTCTTAAGAGGCAAGACGTGATCATGAAGCAAACAAATCCACTGTTGGATTATCTAAATCAGGTGGTTACAATTTTTGTGCAGAAATCCTGTCCAGGACAGAAAGAGTACAGTTGAGGCAGATCTACCATTTCACACATTGGTCTGCATCTGGAAGGACTGGATGTGAAATAAGGAGCCCTGGTGGCATGGTGGTTAAAGTGCTTGACTGAGAACTGAAAGGTAAAAGACTTACTGCCTTAGAAACCCTCCAGAGCAATTTGGAATTGACCCAATGGCCGTAAACTTGGTTTGGACTGGACATGAAACACATAGGGGAGCCCCAGTGATAACCACCTGAACACAATGGGTTAATTAAGACCTGAAGGAAACAATTATGCAAATCCACACTAGGACACTTATAAGAAAACTGGCCTTCAACAAATCAATACCACAAAAGAATTGGGAGGTGGTTACATTGTCATATGAAAATAAGAGACTTATGAGATGTAACAACCAATTTCAATGTGTGCGCCTTAACTGTTGTTGTTAAGTGCTGACGAGTCAGTTCTGACTCATAGCGACCCTGTATAGGGTTTCTGAGGAACTACTGGTGAGTTTGAACCACCGACCTTGAGGCTCAAACTGACATTGCAGTCCAGTGCTTAACCTACGGTGGTGCCACATGAGGACTTCTGCTCCTTAATTAGATCCTAGTTTAAAACAGTTAAAACCATTACATCACATTTTACTGGAAGGTGCGGAATAATGTTATTGTTACGTGCTCCCATGTCACTTCTGACTTATAGCGACCCCATATGACAAAGTAGTACTGCCCATAGAGTTTTCAAGGCTGTAAATCTTTATGGAAGCCGATTTCCAGGTCCTGTGGAGCCAGGTGGGGGTCTGAATATATTGATCACTTTATGATCTTTTTTAAAAGCAATGATGGCAGGTTGAAGTACCTGAGTGGTGCAACAGAAACCACAAGGTTGACTACCAGTAACCAACTAGCACAAGGTACTGGTAAAAGTAACCTAGGACATCTTGGGAAAAGGCAGGGCAGTATAGTCCCAAACAGCCATTGGAAACCCTAAAGGATCCAGTTCTCCATTCATTGATCTGCATGGGGTGATCATGAGTCAGAATTAATTTGACAACAAAAGATTTGGGTTGTTACTGTATGGGACAGTCACAGAGAAGAATGCTCTTAGTTTTTGGAGATACATACTAAAGTATTTAGAGGGAAAGAAGTCTGAGAAAATACGAGGTATGGTGTATGAGTGCTCACATGTGTAGTAAGCAAATAGAGAAAATGTTACCAATCGCTACAACTAGGTGGTAGTGTCTAAGTTTCTTTCTTTTTTTTTAATATTCATAATACAATGTTTTTAGGGGACTGGTCTGAAAGTAATTAAGCAGTCCAGAGAAAGTGCTCAGGCCAACAACTTGTCCATTGCCTCCTCATTTATTTCTCAGAGGATTTGTCATATTTGTTTTCACTGATGAGAGTCATTTACTAGCTTAAAATCAGCCCCTTCAGTTATGTGCAGTTCACTCTCTCACCTGCTCACTCACCAATAAGGACATTTGCCAGTCATCAAATCAAAGTGACTGAGCCCCCAGAGAGGGAAGGAAGGAGGGGTCAAGACCCTGGGCTTCCTGGTTTCAGACAAAGAACTGGAACTAGAGGCCAGCCAAGTACACAAAGTCCTGTAACTGTTGTAGGTCTGTCTGAAAAAGTGATCGATTTCATGATTTGATATTCCAATAACTAAATCATTTGTTGCTTAGAATCCAAAGTAACTACAAAACAGCTGTACTTGGCCAAAATTTTAGAACTCCACATTTAAAACGGCACCAAACTCAAGCCAGAAACTACTAGAATTTACCCAAACAAGATATTAGATTACCAAGGGGAAATAAAACATGGTGAAATGCTCATTATAAAGATATGCTGTCTGATCCCATAAATTATTACAGTCCCACATAGGTTCGCTCTGAGTTGGAATCAAGTTGATGACTATGGGTTTACCCTTGGAAAAGGCAGTCTAGCTTGGGTGACGGGACTATATAGAAAAGCAAGGAAATGATTAACATAAACATGAAAAGAGGGACTTCAGGAAGAAGAGAAGGGATTAAAAATAGGAGAGAGTACAGGACGGGATTCCAGGATGGCAAAATTCTATTTCTCGACTTGGCTAGTGATTACAAAACTCTTTGTCTTAAATAATTCACTAATTATGTATTTAAGATTGCCTGGATGGTTCAAAATGTTAAGTGCTCCACTTAATCTTTAGTAGCTAAAGAGTTGGCAGTTCAATCCCTCCCAAAGTCACCTCGGAAGACAGGCCTAGTGATCTGCTTCTGAAAATGCAATAGAAATTCATCCCTTGGTCCAATTTTCATCTAAACAACAGACAGGTCTACAAGGTAAGCAATAACAGTAAGGAGGTATGCACTCTTTAGAGCTAACCATACGAGATCAAAAGGGCAGGACAAAGTTCAGAAGGCAGGAAGGGGTGGGAAAGAAGGAGGAATGGAAACCAGAAGCAGAAGAAATGGAATGTATGGTTTTACATTGTTAGTATTGCAATCAATGAAAAAAAATGAGTATACATTGTTAAATGGAAACCAAATTTGCTCTGAAAACCTTCACCCAACTCACAACAAAAAATTTAAACAACAACAGAAACAATTTGCAAAGAAAATAAAAATACACTATGATACAGTTCACTATGATTGTGAGGTTGGCCCAGGGCCGGGCAGTGTTTTGTTCTGTTGTGCACAGGATCTCTATGAGTTGGTAGCAACGTGACGGCAGCTAACAACAACAACAACATGATGCAGTTCTACTCCTCACACATAGGCTCACCATGAGTCAAAATCAACTTGACAGCCAGTAGCAACAATAACAAAGTATGTATTTATTTTATGTTGTTGTCTTTGTAATTGTGTTATTTTTACAATTAAAAAAGATTTTAAAAAAGGAGTTGGGACTATAGAGACTAATCTTCAGAGTGGTTCAATCTCTCTCTCTCTTTCTCTTTTCTCTCATCAATAACTAATGAAACTTTCCATTTCTGCAATATTCAGAAAAAGACCTTGTAGTTACAAAATACTATTTTTTTAAATTTGTTGTTGTTAGTTTGAACTTAAAGGAAATGAATCTGCATCTAATAATATTCATCAAGTCCACTATTAAAATGGTAGCCATAACCAATACAGTGTATTCCTACTTCATAGTATATTTCAAAACAACCATTCAAATATTGCTCAAAGCTCAATTGTTTGGTTTGGAAAATAAAAAAAAACATATGGTGTTCTGAGAGTTTGCCATTTGGATGACTCTCAGTGGGCACTTGGAGTTCAGAATGACCATGGTGTTTCCACCCCCATCTGTTATCAATGGTCCCTTTGTTTGGATCACCCAGTTGTCTAACCAATCCTAGTTAGGATTGGTTACAGGCCAGAAGTCAAGATAACTGGATTTTACCACCTTCTGTTAACAGCCAAAGACTTCTAACAAATCGCTCTACTTCTCTAAGTCTAAAATTGCTCTGCATAAATCTACAAGTTCATTAGAAATAGAAGAAGACCCCTAATGAGATGGATTGGCAAAGTGGCAGTATCATTGGGCTCAAGCATGGCAACAGTAGTGAGGTTGGCCCAGGATCAGGCAGTGTTTCGTTCTGCTGTGCATAAGGTCACTATGAGTCAGTACCAACTTGATGGCACCTAACAATATTAACAACACTCTAGGCTCTCACCTGGAAATTATATTAATAATTGGCTTATTTACTCCCCTGTGAGGTGGTCAGAACCACCATACTTATTATCCACGTTCTTATCATCTGAGGAGATAAATTAAGGTAAAAACTAAGCCTGAGCTCCCAAACTACAGGAGTGAGTTGTTCATTGGAAGGTTTCATTTTTAAAATTCTCATAAAGCCATTGTATGCACGTAAGCCCATAGAAAGCTGAGGGGACAACGTTCTCAAATCTCAAGCAGTGCTCTGCAGGTTACCAGGGTGCTCCTTGTCATATGAGGAAACTGAGTAATTGGTGTCACTTCATATAGTTTGCAGATGGCAGAGTCAGACTTCTAAGCTAGGCAATCTGGGTGCTGACCCATGCTATTAATTTTTGTGTCCTTAGTGTTTTTTCTTTACCATCAGTTGTCAAGTGCCATCAAGTCAGTTCCAACTCATATTGTTGTTGTTGTTGTTATTAGGTGCCTTTGAGTCCATTCCGACGCATAGTGACTCTATGCACAATCGGACGAAACACTGCCCTGTTGTGTGCTATCCTCACAATTGTTACAATGTTCGAGTCCACTGTTAATGACCCTGTACCAATCCATCACACTGGGGGTCTTCCTCTTTTTTTCTGACCCATCACTTTACAAAGCATACTATTCTTCTCCAAGGAATAATCACTCCTGATAATATCTCCAAAGTATGAGAAGCAGAGTCGGACCATCCTGGCCTCTAAGGAGCATT
>NW_006408912.1:1424462-1433290 GCF_000296735.1 Chrysochloris asiatica
TTCAGCTTCTTGTATATTTATATTCTCATCTTTCATGATGCTAGGTAAGTTTTCTTCCAATAACTCTTCAGTAAGTTTCTCTCTTGTTTCTTTCTGTTCTGGAATTCTGATCACCTGTAAATTTTCCTTTTCATGTTGTCCCACATAACTCAAGCTTTCTTCAGATTTTTTCATTCTTTTTTACAATTGTTCTTCTAGCAAACTTCTATTGAGAAATGTATCAAGCTCACTAATTTAGGCTTCCATTGCTTTATATATAGCTGCTTGTTTGCCCTTTCAATGTTTGTCCATTTCTGAGATCTTAGTATTAATCTTCTGGATTTGTAATTGCAGATTTTGTATTGTTTCAAAATTTGCATTTATTTAATCTATTTGTTCTTGTAGTGTTTTCCTGAATTATTCTAAAGTTTTTCTTGTATTCTCCTTGCTTTCCTCGATCTTTATATCAATCCTTGAAGGTAACAAATTATCATTCTTTTGAATTCTTTTTCAGTTAGTTCCATTACTTTTTCTTCCCCAGAAATGTTTTCTGGCTCTGTATCATGGTCATTTGTTTGAGCACTCTCTCTTGTTTCTTTGTGTGAGCTAACACAGTTGTTTCTGGGGTATTGTGGGTTTGTCATATTTGTAAAAACAAACTGCAGTTGGACCTGGAGGGGGAAAAAATTGCTAGGCAGACTCCAATTCAAGGCCCTTACTAGGTGGTTGTGAAAGGGATATAGCAGCAGAATTCCTGGTCCTAGATGAAGTTCCTATTGACCTTAGTGTTATCTGTGTCCAGGGCACTCAATCTGGAAGTAGTTCATGGCGACCCCTGATGGTACTGGGTAAAGTCTGTTAGGGCCACAGTGAATCTGGGGGCAGGGAGACTAGTTCAATGCTGGTCTGGTGGCTCTGTGGGTTTCGTAATCCTGGAGGTGAATCCACCTGAATCCACACACCAAAGTGGCATAGTTGGTCCCCACATCACACTGCCATGGCTCCTAACCATGTGGTTCTGAATTCCTGGAAAGCAGGGTCTGTGCTGTAGTTGGATAGGGTGGGAGCTGGCCAAACTTCGGGTCACCAGGGGAACATGGGACAAAATAAGAAATTGCACCTTTTCTGTCGCCCTCACAAATCTGCTCTGCCAGAACTTCCTCCACTGCCAAAGCTGATTACATGTTGACTGAGCCACATCTGCCCAGTAGTACACTAGTCAGTCTCCCTCTCTTGCCATTCCTGCCCAGCCTCTCCTCCCAGCAAGCACTCCATCCACCTATTTAACCTTACTTCTGAAGTTTAGGATGCCAGAATTTTCATCTGTATCTGTTTTACGTTGTCTCTTGTATCATTGTTGTAGAAGGTCTGTTTAGTGCATCTGATTGTCTGCCATCTTGCCAGAAGTCCACCATTTGATTTGAAAATTGCTGCTCCCAGAAGTGTTGATTATGAATTCAAGCAAAATGAAGTCTTTGGCAACCTCAATGTTTTCTCCATTTATTATGGTGTAACTTGTTGGAGTCCTGGTGTGGCACTGTAGGATAAGCACTTGACCTCAAAGTCAATTTGAGCCACAAAATTGGAGGTTCAAACACACCAGCTGCTCCTCAGAAATCCTATATGGGGTCTCTAAGAGTCAGTACCAACTTGACAGCACTTAAAGGAGTCCTGGTGTGGCACTGTGGGATAAAGTACCAGATCACAAGGTTGGTTAGAACCACAAAGTCAGTGGTTTAAACTCACCAGCCACTCCTTGGAAACTCTATACAGGATCATTATAAGTTGGAAGTGATTCAATGGTACTTAACAATAACAACAACTTATTGGTCCAGTTGTGAGGATTTTTGTTTTCTTGACATAGCAGCCCTCTATAGGGTTTTCAAGGAGCAGCCTATGGGTTTGAACCATCAAACTTGTAGTTAGAAGTCCAGTGCCAATTCTACAGTGCCACACCTAACTTTCTTCAGCTTTCCACTTTCCACTGCTTATGACACCATCTCTCTTTAATATGCTTTTCCTTCCAAATGTGGTATGAAACACCAATCCCCAAATCATGAAAAATGTCAAAAGGCCTGCACATTTATCATCAGTTTACTCAGTATCACAGGAGTGAAATAATGAAAACCTTGGTGCTGTCACAGAATTTCTATCTTTTAAAAATCATTATATATAACTTGATCCCCTATGGAAGAGAAATAAATATCCATTAATATGAAGGGGGAGAGAAGATGGAAGGAAGCCAAGATGCCTCATTTAAAATCATGAGATATTTCAACAACAAAATATTTCCTTACATATCTTCTTCTGGCTCTTTAAACTTACTAATAGTGCATTATGACAGGAAATCTGTTCTTTTGGCTGGTTTAAGATGAAAACAGCAGGTGTTAATCCCATTCCACTAAGATGCCATTTATAAGTGGGCTTCATTAACATAACAGTGTGATTGGTAGCTGCTGCAGTGGATAGAGCAACAACCATCTTGGTTTGGACATTTCTTGGTGTGAACAATTTTCAGACTGTATTGAGCTTTCCTTAAATCTGCTTTCAAATCAATATCCACATCCACAAGGAAGAAAGAAGGTCAGCCTCCAAGGTATTATACAAAGTATAAGAACACAGTGTAAAACTGGACTACCGCAGTGAAATCAAAGAATAAACAAGAACTCTATTCTTCATAAGCCTATGGAAGCCTAGGTAAAAACCATGTTTAATCAAAAATAATTTATAAAAATAACAAACAGAACCTTTGCCCACATAAACTTTGGACAGATAACCATAAGTGTGGCAGTTCAAACCCACCATCCACTCTGAGGGAGAAGGATGAAGCTTCATATGGTACAGTGAATATACTTGATGTGTCTTTCCTTTTCAAAGTCTTCTTAACTGCTACCAAATGATTAGATGGGATCATGCAATTAGGGTGTACAAGACTCTAACAGAGGGATTGGCTAGTTTTATCATCCTTCTAGGTTTAAAAGGAGTCATCTCAGAAGCAGAGACAGACGAACCCAGAATCATCGAGAAAGAAGAACCATGAGTGGAACATGAGAGGAGGTCATGGAAGGCCAGCGCAGCTGAGGGCTTTATGGCCCAAGGACCCAGTAAAGCTGAATGTCTACAGACAGCAGGGCAGAGGCCGAGAGGCCATATAGCTGAGAGGCTGAAGACAAGAGTGAAGCATGCTTGTAGTACCGTGAGAAGAGGCATTCCTGACTGGGCAGTTGTTATATCTTGAGAGTTGTTTCTGTTCCTGAATTGTACCCTGTCCATTTCCCTAATAAGCCCCAGAACTGTGAGTATTTTCTCTCAGGTCTGTATGGTCAATGCAGTGGATTATGAAACCCAGAGGTAAAGCAGATAGTTCTATTGGGAAGAATGGTTGGTGATAAAACAGGATAGAGAAGGTTGTACGGTGTAGGCATTGTCTGACTTCCACCTCATAGGAATCAACCTTGAGCTGATTTTGAATTTGATTCTCATACTCCCTTGTGATGCCAGAGGAAGTCAGACATGGCCCCTTCCATGACATTGTTACATCCTGTAAAGCGTCAGAAACACTATTCAGGGTCACTGTGAGTAGTTATCAATTTGGTGCCTATGAGTTTGGTTTCTAGATTATGTTTCAAGAGGTCTTTGATTATATTTTAGAAATTTCTAATAACCAAGTAACTCTAAGAGATAGTTTAAAACCATTGATGTCCAGGTAAAATGCTTAACAATTAGTTCTCACTGGAGGGTTGGAGTAAAGTGATGATACGTAGTATTTACCGATCGCTATGATGTAAATACTCCCTTGAAATGGACTGAGGTCAATTTCAAGCTGTCACCCTGATACCTGTGAGCACAGATTAGAGAAGAAATGCTCACAATTCTCTCTCCCAAATCAGAAAGTAGCTCCAGAATGCCACTGCAATCCTTACTGTGTACTATGGGGTTAACAGTTAACTGAAATGTAGTTCTCCAGTTGCATTCTAATTTCTAAATAGCCAATGCAAGAGTAGATTTTGTCAAATAACGGTTAGAAACTAAGCATGTTCTATGGAGATACTGAAATACTTCTAAACTTTCATATACTGTTATTCATAAACACTCAAAATCTTATAGAAAGATACAACAATTGTGATGATAAAACCTATCATCCCTTTAACATAGCTGTTACCAACTTCTTGGCTATAGATAGGATATAAAAACACAAACATGAAAGGTCTCCAAAATTGGAATAATAGTAGTAATCTAAAAATAAAAGAAAACCTTTCCCCAAAATTTAAAATTAAGAATAAAAAAGTTTCCTTTTGTCCTCCTAAAGTAACTGTTTTCTAGCTGTAGAATAGGTTCCAATTCTAAGAAGCTTGTACATTTTTCAGTGCTGAATTTAAAACCATATTTCTTTCTCTGTCCCTGCAGGAGAGCCAAGAATTATAGCAAAGCTAATAACTGTCCCCAATCCATTTTTGCATACAGCAACATGATTTTTAACGAAATAAATTCACAGGCAGTTAATCAGACTGTAATGAAGTTCTAGAGGACAAAGAGAAAAACATTCCCCACTTCCAATCTATCGATGTTGTTGTTGTTAAGTGCCATTTAGTTGGTTCCGACCCATAGCGACCCTGTATTTCTAGGGTTTTCAAGGAGCAGCTGGTCAGCTTGAACTGCCCACGTTGTGGTTCAAACTAATACATATGATCAAAAAGAGACTCTTGACTATACCTTCAAGGAACTAACAACAACAACAATAAGTAGAACTAACAAAAAAGTGGATCAGTTGCCATTTTACCACTGATTGGCACAGGGAGCAGCTGCTTGTCAGGGAAGAGGAGAACTAATGCTGTTTGAAACAATCAACAGCTCTGTTCTTTATTTTTTTTATAAATTGCTTGAACACCTGTTGCCACAGTCTCTTCAGTTTCAACCATTACGCAATATGTTGGCAGTGATGGGACTGGGATGTCCTAATGACCACAAAGACAAATCTGAGGGAAGACAAAAATATCGTCCCAGCCTCTCAGAGAACAAGCAGCACACAGCACCCACGTTTCCACTTCCCACTCTGGGTATTGGCAGGTCCTTAAAGGATACATTAACACCAAACCAGATGCCATTGAGTAACTTCTGACTCATGTAATCCTATGCATGTTGGAGAAAAATTATGCTCCACAACATTTTGAGTGGTTGATTTTTCAAAAGTGGATGGCCAGTACCTTTCTTCCATGGTGTCTCTCGATGGACACAAGCCAGCCACCTTTTGGACAGAAGTGAGCATGTGCACCACTCAGGGACTTCAAAAGTCCTCACACTGAAATGTATTGAGTTGCCATTTTACGGCATTGGAAGAGATTAAAATGCAAAGAAAATAGTTGTTCTCTATATCATGTCTTTGTTGTTGTTGTTAAGTGACACCAAGTCAGTACCAACTCATTGCAACTCTGTGCACAACAGAACAAAACACTGCCCAGACGTTTGCCAGCCTCACAATCATTGCTACGTTTGAGCCCATTGCTGCTGCCATGATGTCAACCTATCTAGTTGGGAATCTTCCTCTTTTTTGCTGACCCTTCACTTAGAAAAGCATGATGTCCTTCTCCAGGGACTTGTCCCTCCTGATAATATGTCTGAAGTTTAAGAGACAAAGTCTCACATTTCTTATTTCTAATGAATATTCTGTTTGTATTTCCTCCAGCACAGATCTGTTAGTTCTTTCGGTGGTCCAAAGTACTTTTAATATTCTCTTTCAACACTATAACTCAAGTGCATCATTCTTACTTATTATCCAACTTTCACATGCATATGAGGTTACTGAAAATACCATGGCTTGGATCTAAGGCACACCTTAGTCTTCTTGCTGACATCTTTGCTCTTTAAAGAGATCTTGTGCAAAAGATTTGCTTAATTCAATACATCATTTTATTTCTTGCCAGCTGCTTCCATGAGTGTTGATGGTTGATCCAAGCAAAATTAAGTCATTGACAGCTTTAATCTTTTTATATGGATGTTGTTTATTGGTCCAGTGGTGAGGAATTTTGTTTTCTTTACATTGAGGGGCAATCCATTCTGAAGGTTGTGGTCTTTGATCTGCATCAGTAAGTATTTTAAGTCTTCTTCACTTTCAGTAAGCAAGGTTGTATCATATGTATATCACAAGTTATTTATGAGTCTTCCTCCAATCTTGATGCCATGTTCTTCTTTACATAATCCAGTTTCTCAAATTATTTGCTCAGCATACAGATTGAGTAAGTATGGTGAAAAAAATACAACCCTGGCACAGACCTTTTCTAATTTTACACCATTTAATGTCCTTTTGTTCTGTTTGAACAACTGCCTGTTGGTCTACGGACAGGTTCCTCATGAGCACAATTAAGTGTTCCAGAATACGTATTTTCTACAATGGGGGATTCAATTATTATTTCATGGGGATTGACCTTCACACTTAATCTCTGTCCTGCTCGAGAGAGGACATGCTTACAGCAGCATTTCCCAAAGTACATTCCACAGAATCCTTATTCCACAGGTTGTTAAGAGATGTGAGGCAATAAAGATTCTATGGTCAAATGAGTTAGGGCAGTGCTATATCTAAAACATAATCATAATAACTAAGGATCTTCTCAGAGCTAATGAGAAGATTCTAATGTGAACTGAGATCTTCCCATCCCGTTGCCTTGGAACTGTTCCCAACTCAATAGAGAACCCCTAGGGCAGAGGAGAGCTGCCTCATAGAATTTCCAATGTTACAAATCTTTATAGGAGAAAACTGCCACACCTTTCTTCCAAGGAATTACTGGTGGGTTTGAACCACCAAACCCTTCTGTCAACAGTCAAGTATTTAACCGCTGCACCACCAGGGCTCCTTCTGAGACCCTCCAATTGGGGATAAATTGCAGCAGTTTCTAATTTGTTTGAACAACATCTCTTGACGAGAAAAATCTCCACTGGGTGGGTGGGACTAGTGTTCTGGAGAACTTGGATTAAGAAACTCTGACTTCCCACAGTGCTAGGTAACTAACACATGGTCTTGAGTGTGTGTGGATTAAATAGGCCCCTACGTATGTTGTGTGATCTTTACTATATTGGCTCACATGGTGCTATAAGAAATTTCTCATTCACCAAAATTTTAAAATATTAAAAACCAACATGTAAATATCAACAACAAAGTTTTGGGTTTTCCATTTTTATTTATTTATTTGCTTCCCTTGACCAAAAGGTGAACTAATGAGCCACTGTGTGCCTACAGACTCACCTGCTATATGCAGGATATTTTAAACCAGAAAGAAATAGATCACCTAAGACATTTAGTTTATAATCAAGAGCATGAGACAAAAATTAACATGTGCATAGATGTGCACAGAAATGAAATAAATCAAGTGAGGAAGCCCAAATCCATGGCCTTCAAAATGATTTCAATTCAGAGTGTAGAGTAGAACTTTCCCATAGGGTTTTCAAAGCTGTAAGTCTTTGCAGAAGCAGACTGCTTCATTTTTCCTAAATGGATCAATTGATGGTGGTGGCGATTATGCCCTGTGGAGTCAGTTCCAACTCATAGTTACCCTGTACAGGGTTTCTGAGGCTTTAAATCTTTATGGGAACACAAAGCCTCATCTTTCTACTGCAGAACAGCTGGTAGTTTTGAACTGCTGACCTTGAGGTTAGCAGCCCGGTTCGTCACCACTACACTACATTTGAATGGCCATCCTTTTTGTTAGCTGCCTCATGTTCAACCCAGTGCATCACCAGGGATCCTTAGGCAAGCAAGAGTGGGTTATTAAAGACAGAATTCATCTGTAAAGTGGGGTTGAGCTCAGATTGGCAGGGAGCAAGGAGGAATGTGTGCAGAGCTAAAGAAAGCTGCAAGAACAAAAGTACATGGCTGGAATCAATAAGCATAAAAATAGATCACAGGCTGCTTCCAGATATAGATTCAAAACACACATGCTTGGCTTTTTAATTTGAATTTTTAATTGAGGAGCACAACAATCAGGAATTTTAACAAATAAGTAGGTCTGAAACAGGGATAGGGTCAAATCAAGTCATTTGGCCATTAAATCCAATCTCTAGGAGGATAAACACTAGATATTTCTTAGATCTATGACTAAGTGATTCCCAAAGCAATTTCCATAAATGCCAGATGCAAAAGTAATTACAGCACAAATCCTCGCCAGTTTCATAGACCTGGGGTAACAGAGCCTCCAAGAAGTCAGTGAACCAGTTTGGAAATAATCCTAGAGCCTAGAGATCCTATTACTAAGAAGCAGAAATAGATTTTCAAGTGCTCACTTTGAAATAGTAAGCATTGTTCTGCCCAGATCTTTCCACTATTCTAGTACATTTACCAAACACCAGTTCAAAGTGAGTCAGTTTCTAAAACAAAGCTCACCTTGCTGGATGTCAGAATAGTAGTTGAAATTCGCCACAAAAAGATTAGCATAGTCTTTTAAAAAAAAAAGGAAGGAGGGAGAAATACAAAAATACACTTTAAATCAAGAAGTTAGAGTTAGATGCTGTTGAGTGCCATCAAGTCAGTTCTGACTCATAGTGACCCTGTCTAGGGTTTACAAGGAGCAGCTGGTGGGTTTGAACTGCTAAACTTGTGGTTTGCAGTCCAGTGCTGATCCTACAGCATCCACACCAAGAGTCCTAGCGTTAGATGTTGTTAGATGCCATCAAGTTGGTATCAACTCATAGCAACCCTATGCACAACAGAACAAAACACTGCCTGGTCCTGGGCTAACCTCACAATTGTTGCCGCGCTTGAGCCCATTGATGCTGCCATATGGTGGTGGTGGTGATGTGCCATGGAGTCAGTTCCGACTCATAGAGACCCTGTACAGGGTTTCCGAGGCTGTAAATCTTTA
>NW_006408912.1:1433750-1436520 GCF_000296735.1 Chrysochloris asiatica
GGGATGCAGCAAGCTGCATCTTTCTGCCACTGGAGGGCTTGAACTGTTGACCTTGTGGTTAGCAGTCTAGTGCTTATTCTACAGAGCCACAGTACTTCCCCCAACCTTATCACCTTCCCTTCTACCTCTAAGAGCTGTCTCTTTCTTTTCAAGCAAGTCCCTCCGCTCGTGTTATGAACAAACACACTCTCATCAGATTGCTCTCCCACTCTACTGTCTTCCCCTCTCTCTTGGTGGGGCTGCTGACCAAACTCCCGGAGTGTGATGGATTGATGATGTCCCCATAAAGATACACAGATATCCTAATCTCTGGACCTGTAGGTGTGACCTACGTGTTACGTTAATAAGAAGTTGGTTGGGTCCTAAATCTAATGCCTTCTGAATGTTGCTGTAGTTAAGTGCCTTGGCGTCAGTTCGGACTCATGGCACTCCTGTATACAATTTCCAACGAGTGGCTGCTATGTTTAAACTACTAACTCTGTGGTTAATATTTCAGTGCTTATCCTACAGTGCTAATCCAGGACTCCAATGCCTTCTGAATATTGTTAAGTGTCATCGAGTGGGTTCTAACTCATAACGACCCTATATAGGGTTTCTGAGGAGCTGCTGGTATACTGAAATCACCGACTTTGCAGCTCAAACCTTGTGGTCCAGTACATCATCCCACAGCACCATCTTCTAAAAATAGATACAGATACAGTGGCTAAGACACCATGTGAAGACCATCTACTATCCAAGTTATGCCAAAAATGCCTGGGGCAGCAGAAACTGGAAGAAACAAGGCTTTTTCTCTGGAACCAACGGGAAGAGAGTCTAGCCCTGCTGACACTCTGAATTCAGATTTCTAGTCCTCAGCACTTTCAGAAAATAAATTTCTGTTCATAAAAGCCTTCACTTGTGGAATTTTTGTATGGCAGGGCTAGGAAACAGAGACAGAGAACTCCATGAATACTATTGTGTATGATAGTTGTAATTCAGATTTTTAAAAGTGTTTTACCTCCCTACCTAACTCCTTTAACTTTTAATCTGTTTTTGTCTTTGTGTGTAAGGTGTGTCTCTTACAAACAGCACATTGAAGGATCTTAATGTTTACTTATCCATTCTGTCACTCTCTGTCTCTTGATTGGTGCATTTAATCCGTTGACATTCAGTATAATTATCGATAGGTATGGAATAATTTATACTATTATGTTACTTTTTGTGGTTGTTGGTTTCTTTGTTCGGCAGGGTTTTGTGTGCCCATCTGAATAAATTTAGAAGCCATTAGTCGAGAATGAGATAAAGCAAATGGAGGAAGGAAAACCAGAAAGAATAAGGATGGTAAACTAATACTTGTATATGAGTAGTGTACAAGGTGGGCTGCCATTTGGTGTTCCTTTTCATTTCCCTCCTTCAACTCTCTATCAAGAACCTCAACAACTTTGTAGTCATTCCTACAAAAGTCTGAACCTAGGGCTAAAAGATAAGCATGACTGTTTGTAAAACTCAAAACCTGACAAAAGCCGATTTTTTGCAAGTTTTGTAAAATCAGCAATGATATTATCCTGAAAAGGGTGTTAAAACTAAAACGAATGCTTTCCTGGAATATGTGTCACTGGCCATGCCTTGCACGCTTTGAAAAATGCTGATAGTTCCACTCATGGCAGACAGCCCACATGCAGAGTCACCTTCATCTCTTATTTTGACAAGTACATGGCAGTCAATGATGAGTGGAACATTCCAAATAAATGATACATCAAAGACTTGGGAAATCTATTACTGACTTAAAAGGGGAGACAGGAAATAGACCAGTATAGCTTGATTTTCTACCACTCATCTGTCAGTTTGTCCTACTGTGGTGACTTGTGTGTTGCTGTGATACTGGAAGCTACACCACCAGTACTTCAAATACCGTAAGATCACCCATGGTGGCCAGGTTTTAGCAGAGCTTGCAGACTAAGACAGACTAGAAAGAAGGACCTAGCAATCCACTTGTAAAAAACACAGTGAAATCCTTATGACTAGTAGTGGATCATTGTCTGATATATAGCCAGAAGATTGTAAGGCACTCTAAATATGAGCTGTACCTTCAAAGTAGAGTCAACCTTAATGACGTGGATGGAGTAAAGCTTTCAAGACCTTTATTTGATGATGTAGCAAAACTCAAAATGTAAAGAAATAGCTGCAAACATCCATTAATAATAGGAACCTGAAAGGTACCAAGTTAGAATCTAGGAAAACTGGAAGTCATAAAAATTGAAATGGACCACGTAAAGATAAATATCCTAGGCATTGACAGGAGGTGGCCACTTTGAATCAGGCAATCTTATGGTCACTAAGCTGGGAATGACCAACTGAAGAGGAATTACATCACACTCATTGTCAAAAAGGACATTTCAAGTTCTGTCTTGAAGTATGATGCTGTCAGTAATGCTGTAGGATAAGCAGTGTACTGTTAATCACAAAGTTGGTGGTCCAACCCTACCAGCCACTACTTGGAAACACTATACATGGAATCTGTGGCTTGGAACCATCTTGGCAGTACTTAACAACAATAACAACAAGGAAGACCAGGTAATATAACATTCAAATAACCACTAATGCCAACAATGAAGAAACTGAAGATTTTTTTTATCAACTTCTTTAGTCTAAAATGGATCAAACACACAATAAAGATGCACTGATAATTACTGGTGAATGGAATGCAAAAGTTGGAAACATAGTTGGGGAATATGATCTCGGAAACAAGAATGACACTGGAGATCACGTGATAGAATTTTGCAGGACCAAA
>NW_006408912.1:1438174-1443554 GCF_000296735.1 Chrysochloris asiatica
GACTGCAAGATCAACCACTTCCCTCCTTTTGTTACAAAACGTCTACTATTATATTTGCAACAGTCACAATCAGTCCTGAAAGCGATTATTCACTACTGAACCACAAGAGTCTTATCCCCATCTTCTTTCACCAGTCCTGTCTAGACAGGTTGGAAATCACTCAGTGGAGATTCTACCTTCCCCCTCAACCCTCTGAAATTAAGCTCCCTCCTGAAAGCTTGTAAGTCAGTCACTTCATGCCTTTGTAGCCCCTCCCCCCCCCCATTTTGGGTAGCCAATGTCTAAGTTGCCCATCCCTGTCTACCCTGTGTACAGAGGGGGTGGAAACGATCCTTACTGTAGATATTCGTTCCCTCTTTTAAGCTACTACATCCATAAGTATAGGTCAAGTACATCAAATTGCAGCAGATTACACTTTTTTCCCTCTTCTTTCTTCCTCTAGTCGAGTTTTGATCATCCAGCCATTGAAACTAGGTCAAATGGATACTATCTGTAAGTACTGGTGCGCTTGTGCATCTCCCCTCACTTCAGGAGTCCCCAGGTCTCACCATACTGCTGGCCAACCAGGTCTCAATCCAGGTCGACAGGAGTCTATTGAACGTGGTCGGAATTAGACCACAACAACATTGCTGTTTTTCCCCCACTTCCACTTATCAGTAGACCAGCATTTTCACCAGCAAGGTTACATGCCTGCTTGTGTATTCCCTTTGAGTTTCAGTCTTGGAAGGGGTTTGCCCTGAGGAGACTTGATTACTTGCCTTGATGGTTCCCCGGAACAACTTGCTTGTTCTTGTAGTAGTCAATCAGACTGCCGTTATTGTTTTTGATTTTTCCTGCTGATCTTTCTTTCAAGAAGTATCTTCTGTTCCTCTAGCTGCTCCAGGCTGGTCTACTTATCTTTGCAAGTGGAAATTTCCCACCTCAGAACATTCTGGATGGGGATCAGGATTCCATCTATGGTCTTATGCAATGTAAAGGCTCCGCAGGAAGCCTCTTTCACAGGGAAAGTTCTAGTCCATGAAAGTAAAATTTTGCTAAAGATAATTCAAAAATGGTCACAGCAATACACTGACACAGAACCACCAGAAATTCAAGCTATATTCAGAAAAGGATGTGGAACAAGGGATATCATTGCTGATGTCAGATGATATTAACTGAAAGCATAGAATACCAGAAAGATGTTTAGCTGTATTTTATTGACTATGCAAAGGCATTCTACTGTGTAGAATTATAACAAATTATAGATACAATTGTGATGAACGACATTTCTAGAACACAGTATTTTGCTTATGAAGAAACTACACATAAACCAGGTTCCACATGCAGTCAATTCAAGCAGAGCAAGGGTTACTTGTTGCTGTTGTTAAGTGCCATTGAGATGGTTCTGACCTATAGCGACCCTGCCTAGGGTTTCCAAGGAGCAGCTGGTGAACATGAACCACTGACGTTGCAGTTCAACCCAACTTTGCAGTCCAGTGCATTAACCCACAGCACCACAGACTCCAAGGGGATACCGTGTGGATTAAAATCAGGAAAGTTGCAGGCCAGAGTTGTGTCTGTCTTGGAAGAAGTATAGCCAGAATGTCCCTTAGAAGCAAGGATGGCAAGACTTGGTCTTAGGTACGTTGGGTATATCATCAGGAGGGGTCGGTCCCTGGGGAAGGCCATCATGATTTATAAACAGGAGGATCAGTGAAAAAGAAGACCCTCAACAAGATCAAGTGGTAGAGTGGCTACAACAATGTCACAATTATGAGGATTGTACAGGGCATGGTAGCATTTCATTCTGCTGTGGACAGGGTCACAATAAGTCAGAATTAACATGTAATTCTAATATGCAGCCAAGGCAGAGAATGACTATTTTAGAGCAGGTGTAAGCAGGTATAACTCTGTAGAGTCCAGTCAGTAAACATTTGAGGCTTACTGTGTCTGTCTCAACTGCTCAGCCTTGCTGTTGAGTGTGAAAGCAGTCATAGACAGTAAACAACTAGACAAATGGATGTGGTTGTGTTCCAATGAAACTGTTTTAAAAATAGGCAATAGGTCAGATTAGCCAGAGGGCTATAGTCTGAAGACCACTGCTCTGTAAGGAAAGGTGTCTTAGAAATTTCTAAGTAGATAGAAAACTATTACTTGAGCATTATCAACATAAAACATGAGTTTAGGTATTGAAGTTAAAAACAAAACTGCAATTAAAAAACTGAAAAATGAAGAAAATATATAGGTCCAGTTTTACATGTGACTGACATGGAAATTTAAAAAATGGGTTGTGATTTTATATCCCATGTGAACTTCCTTGTGTCCCACATGAATACCAAGCTATAGGATTTTCGTGTGTATGTGAAATCTGAACAATGAAAAAGGAAAACCAAAGAAGAATCGAGGCATTTGAATTACAGACTTGGCAAAGAATAGTAAATATACCACGGACTGCCAGAAATACACACAAATCAGTCTTGAAAGAAGTACAGCTAAACTGTTTTAGAGAAGTCAGGATGAACAGACTTTGTCTTTCATACTTCGGACATATTATCAAGAGGGACCAGTCTATGCAGAAGGACACCATACTTGGTAAGGTGGAGGTCAGAGAAAAAGAGGAAGACCTCCAATGAGATGGACTGGCACTGTAGCAGCAGCAATGGACTCAAGCATAGCAATGATAGTGAGGATGGCGCAGGACCAGGAAGTATTTCGTTCTGTTGTGCATAAGGTTGCTATGAGTCAGCACCGACTCAACAGCACCTAACAACAACAATTTGGACCAACTGTCAGGAAGAACCAATCACCAGAGAAGGTTCTTGTAAAGTAGAGGGTCAGTGAAAAAGATGAAGACCTTCAATGTGATGAAATGACACAGTGGCTACAAAATGGGATCAAGTTAATGCACTAGACTACAAAGTCATTTTGAACTGCAAGGTCGCTCCTGGGAAACCCTGTACAGGATTGCTACGAGTCGGAACCAACTCTACGGCATTTAACAATAGCAACAACATACCTAATATTATGAGGATAATGAAGCAATGCTTCATTCTGCTATCCATAGGATTGCTTTGTGTTGGAGCCAATTCTACAGCACCTAACAACAATGTGAACTTCTATGAAAGGGAGATGGAACCAGTGGAGGCAAACAAATAAGGGATGCCTGAAGAACTAGATTTGGAATCCAGGTTGCATAAGAAGAGGAAGTAGAAAGGTGTGTTCTGTTGTCACTGGCAAAGTAATTCTAAGAACTGGGGATCAAGAAGCAAGCCTTGGAGTAGAAACATTTAGCCAAGGACATTTGGGTTCTCACTGAGATGCTCACTCCCAAAGGTGAGACCTGTATTCTGTGCATGTAACTCCCTTTGGAATCTTTTAGGGGGTAAATGAATACAGAATAGAAGACAATTGCTTCAAAATTCAGGTGAGTCAAGATCTAAGATTCTCAGCTTCATTCCAAAAGAATTCAGAATTGTGCCACATTTGTTGTGGTGGTTGTTAGTTGCCATCAAGTTGACTGCAACTCATGACAGCCCCATGTTGGTGCTTAAAATGCTCTGGACTTTTACATAATATAAACTGCACATGAGAGACCATCATAGGCTATTAAACATGCCTATGTTAACTCACTTCATGTAAATTGGAATTTCAATATAAATTGAAAAAGTGTAAGGCCTATTTTAAATTTTCAGGCAGTTACAAGTGAGGCTTTGTAACTGCCTTTGGCCAGTTGCATTAGTTGTTATGTGGTTTTGTTTTCATTTTTGGTTTTTTTTGGTGAGGGAAGACTTTTCCTCTTTTATGCTTCATACCCAAGCCACAAGCCAGCAAGCATTGGTAGTTACTTCAATGCTAATAAAAGAAAATTACTATTTGGCTTGGGGTTATTGGTATAAAACCTGTGCTTGTTTGAGTTAATGCTACATACAATGGTTCATAATTTCAAGATGTACCCAGCATCAATTGATAACTGATGTATGTTTTTCTATGTTGTTCAAAGCATTTTGTAGTTCATGTTTGAATTACTTTCTATGCTAAATGCTCTTCTGATTCATGTGAGATTCTTTGTCTTTCTTCCTCTTCTATCTGTTAAGCTTCATGATATTATAACTTCATTTTCTTTTCAGTCATTTGCTGAAGTATAACCACTCAAGGAAGAAGTCAAAACTATGAGAAGTTAAATCAGCAGTGAAAACTCATCTCAAACTGGAAGCTACCAAGAAAGATTTTCCCCCCAGAAAGACGGGATCTGATTCATTCTTTCTGTAGTTGACTTTTTAAAATTTTTCCTAAAAGATACAAGTCAACTGGGACCAGCTCAAACAACTTGAAAAAAGCTTTCTAGGACCTAACATGAAGATGCCAAACATACTGTCCCCTCCCCAGTTCCATCAAGTCTCCACACCAGATGTTGGGACTGCATACGTTCAAAATTTAGCAGGCTTTCAAGCCAGTTTTCCCAACAGCCACATGCTCAACTGGGCAGCTTCCTTTATAACTATTTATAATACAAAGTGAACTATATCGACCTGAAGCAGCGGTCTCCATGGCAATGCCGGCCAAAATGCTAAACAGGTTGGTCTTCTGCAAGCTGTCCAAAAACATGCTACTGATTTAGACAGTCCTGCAGAACAATCAATCATGTTCATTTCATTAGGATCTTACTTGAGTCTAAAAACTTTTCTCCTTTATGTTTTTAAACTAAGGTAATCATTTCCATGCAAAACAGAGAGACAACATGTGAGAGGAAAATGCCACTTGGGCTTATGTTTTGCTGATGTCTTTCACAAGTTTAAGTCCTCAAAAAAAAAATTCCAGATTCTGTTGCGGGCCCCCAGCCCTTAAGAAATTGCCAAGCATTTAGAACCTAACAGAAATCAGATGCTAGTCCTAAATGCAACCACGAGACGTACTGCCTTTCCTTCCTGTGCTTTTAGGGGTAAATTCGCCATAGACATGTTAAGAGAATAACTAGTTACTGTGGTGTTGGTATGGACTCCAAATGACTGTGTGTATCAGAGTAGAACTGTGAGCCATAGGGTTTTCAATAGTTTATTTTTGGGGAAGTAGATCACCCAGAGTTTCTTCCAAGGTACTTTGAGGTAGATTCAAACTTCCAACCATTTAGTTAGCAGTTGACTGTGTAAACCATTTGTAGCACACAGCAACGTCTCTAATGGAGTATCAATAAGCAACACACAAATCCGTCTCTGAGAAAGACAAGCAGACTGTTGCTTCGAAGCGAGGATAGGGAGACGCTGACTCACTTACTTTAGAGAGGTCATCAGGAGAAAGGCATTATGGTTAGTAAAGCAGAGGGTCAGCAAACATGTGGGAAAGGCTTCATAAGATTGTTGTTGTTGTTGTTGTCAGGTGCCATCGAGTCAGAACCGACTCATAG
>NW_006408912.1:1444804-1449438 GCF_000296735.1 Chrysochloris asiatica
TCACCTCTCTTTGGAATGGGCATAAATATTGATCTCTCCAATCAGTCGGCCAGATAGTTGTCTTCCAAATTTCTTGGCAGAGATGAGTGAGTGCCTCTTGTGCCACCTCACTTTCTTTTTTATAAGATAGCAGGACATAATAGCCAGGACAATGGACTAGGGACCGGGGAACTTTAGGTTTTACATAAGGGTACAATGAGTTAGGGCTGACTCGGTGACAATTGACAGGAACACAGACTGTTCTCTTGCAGAAATACATGCCACTGGGGTTCACAAAGGCTCTGCTTCTCAAAACCAATCTTTAATTTTCTTTTCAGCTTCACCTTTTTTTTATGCAAAACACACACACAATGAATATTGTGCATCACCTAACAGAATTATACATCAAATGAGTCAAAATCTCTTTGCTTGTTTCAAGCAATCAAAGAAATGAGCACATACAGACTGCACACAGACTTGCTAGGCCTCGAGTGAGAGTAAAATGGCCAAGAGCCTGGACTGTGGAGCCAGACTGCCAGGGTGCGAAATCCTGCCCATCACTTCTGATTGTGAGCAAGTTCTACAGAAACTCTTTACCTGGCGTTTCTCATTTGTAAGTTTAAGGTAACCATAGTGCCTACCTCAGAATGTTTTTGTGGAGATTAAAGGATTAATAGGCTCTTTAGAAAGTGGTTCTGAAAATGTTCCTGAGAAGCCAGGATGGCAAGACTTTGTTTCTCATACTTCAGACATATCATCAGGATGGACCAGTCTCTGGAAAAGGACATCATGCTTGGTAAAGTGGAGGGCCATCCTCCAACAAGATGGATTGGCACCATGGCAGCAGCAATGGGCTCAAGTGTAACAACAATTATGAGGATAGTGCAGGACTGAGCAGTGTTTCATGCTGTGCTATATAGGGGTCATTATGAATCGGAACGAATTCAACAGCATCTAACAACAACAACAACAACCAGAAAGTGGCAGTCATTAGAAGTGGGTCTGACAAATGGTAACCATTATATATACACTCACTATTATGATATCTAAGGAACCCTGGTGGCATAGTGGGTTATGTGGTGCTCAACAAAAGATGGTGTTGAGACTGCATTAGCCCACAGTGCCACAGGATTAAGAGGCCATAAATCTTTATGGGATCAGACAGTCTCATCTTTCTTCCGATATAGCTAACTTTGTTGCTGTTGGTGCTATTGAGTTGGTACTAACTCATTGCAACCCTATGCACAGCAGAACACAACATTGTCCAGTCCTGTCAACTTCACAATCGTTGCTACATTTGAACCCATTGCTGTTGCCACTGTGCCACTCCATCTCTTTGGAGGTCTACCTCTTTTTCTCGGACCCTCCACTTTACCAAACATGATATCCTTCTCCAGGCACTGGTCCCGATAATATGTCTGAAGAATGCAAGACGAAGTCCGGTCATCTTGGCTTCTAGTGAGCATTGTGGCTGTAACAAAGATGGGTTTGTTCTTTTGGCAGTCCATGGTACTTTTATTATTCTCTTCCAACACCATAACTCAAATACATCAGTTCTTCTAGGGTCTTCCTTATTCACTGTCCAACTTTCACATGCATATGAGGTTATTGAACATACCATGCCTGGGTCAAGCGCACCTTAGTCCTCAAACTGACATTTTTGCTCTTCAACACTTTAAAGAGGTCTTGTGCAGATTTGCCTAATGTATATATGCATCATTTGATTTCTTGACAGCTGCTCCCATGAATGTTGATGGTTGATCTGAGCAAAATGAAGTCTTTGACAACTTCAATCTTTTCTCTGTTTATATGGATGTTATTTATTAGTCCAGTAATGAGGATTTTTGTTTTCTTTACATTAAGATACAACTATTTTTGTCTAAAGGTGGAGTCTATTTTCCCTCCTCTTAATTGTGGGGTCTTTGAGACTGTTCAATGAACAGAGTGCAGTAGAAGTGATATTTGGATGATGTCTGACTTCTCTAGTGCTGCGGCATCAGAAATACCACAAATAGGAGACTTTAACAAATAGAAATTTATTCTCTCACAGTTTAGGCATTCTTATGCCTTGGCATCAATCTTCCCCTGGATCTAGAAGCTTCATGGTGCAGGGACTCCAGGTCCAACAGACACACTTCACTGCCAGGTCTTCTATTTTGCTGGTACTTTGTCCCTCTTTCTCTGCACAAGACTCTCTTTTGATCTCTTGTAAGAGAAAAGGTGTTGCATGCCACACCCTTGGGATAAGAGTGGTTGTGGGATTAAGGGTGATATGTTTTTGTTGTAAGTGCTGTCTAGTTAGTTCCATCTCATAGTGACCCTGTATAGGGTTTCTGCGGAGTGGCTGGTAGGTTTGAATCACTGACCTTGTGGTTAACAGTTCAGTGCTGATCCAACAGTGCCACATGAGGCGTCCAAGGGTGGCATGTTGTTGTTGTTAATGCTGTCGAGTCAGTCCCAACTCATAATGACCCTGTATAGGGTTTCCATGGAGTGGCTGGTGAGTTCAAACTGCTGATTTTATGATTCACAGTCCACTGCTGATCCACAGCCCAACACCAGCAGTCCCAAGACCGGTACTTGTTGTCGTAAAGTGTCGTCAAGTCGATTCCGACCCACAGAGACCCTGTATAGGGTTTCCAAGGAGCAGCTGGTGAGCTTGAACCACCAACCTTGCAGTTCAAACGACTTTGCAGTCTGACGCATTAGCCCACAGCACCACACCAGGACTCCTACCCTTAATTCTTTTATTGGCTTGTCACATCAAATCACATCATGGGGAAGAGCTGTATCTCAACTACCAATCCACTGAGAACCCTGGCCCACTTAAATTGACACAAACCCTAACTATCCCAGATGACTTCCGAGACTATAAAAGGTCATAAAAGGCAATCAGCTTTCTGTGGGACCAGTGCTCATACCTACGCACATAGCCTCTCTCTGTCTCTGTGTTTGCCCTGAAGCCCAGATCACATATTGTGAGGAAGGCCAGGCTACTTGAAGAGGTCATGAGCAGATGAAGCTGGCAGCCCCAGCTGGGCTCTCAGCTGACGTTAAGATCCACCAGCAGACACATAAGTGAGTGAACCTCCAGACGAGATGATCCCAGTTTAAAACCTATGTCAACCGAACTGGCACTAAGTGCAGCAGAGACAAGCTGTCCACACAGAGCTCTGCCCACACTGTGGGCCTGTAAGGGAAATAAATTCTGTCCTTGTTTTCTACCACTAATTTTGTGGCAATTTGTTAAGTCGCCATAGTAACTAGAGCAGATGGTTTATTATACATCAATAGCCAATTGATAAAGACAGTATCTCCATCCTGCTTCTACACTAGTGTATCCCTCTCAAATCTGAAACATGGGAAAACAAGAAGACCAAGGGCATAAGGTATTGTTTTAAAGCTAGACCAGCATGATAGTAAAACAATATTGTCCAGTTAATTGCTTAAGACAAGACATATTAGAATTTCACTCAATTCACAATAAAAACTTAAAAAAAAAAAAAAAAAAAGTTTAGCATGTTAAGTTTAAGGAATAAAAGGGCCAGAAAACTAAAAAAATTTTTAAAAATTTAAATAAAAAATATATTTCATAGGCTGAGACCAGAAAATTTGTGGTGCTCTTTTGGGCAAATAAACCTAGCCATGTTCCCAAAAATGGGAAAAAGAAGGCTGTCAAGAGTTGTTCCATTAGTGAGTATGATGGACCAAATATTCTCACTGGAAAAATCACTATTATAATAAAAGACTTTGATCTAATTGTTACACTGACATTATAAGAATCCATGCAGGGAGATGATCTGGGCCCACAGCCTGGGAGAGACAGGGTAGCTGGACTGAAGAGGGGCCGCAGAGACACCAAGCACGGAAACACTCCGCAGGAACATATAGGGTGCTTTGCCGACTTGGGGCGGGTCAGAACTAGTTGTTTTTTCTCTTCTTTTTTTTTCTTCTCTTCTTTCTTTGGTGTCGGGAGGAGGTGCGCTCACAGTTTGCCCACATACATCTGGGAGAGAGGAGGTAGGGGCTTGGCTGAGCGGTCGGGACCCGCCCACACATCTGGCAATCTTCTCTGCCAGGAAAACACGCAACTGGGACAGACTGAGACAAAGAGTTAGTCTGCCTTTCTTCACTGGTTTGAAAGAGAACCCAGCCTAGTGCTGTGGAGTGGAGTGCTGCACTGCAGATTCCATTGAGCTACGGACCCAGTGGGACGGAGCTGGAAGCTCATGCTCACTAATCGCTCATAGGAAACCATATACAGGAGACACAGCTGTGTATCCTATTCGGTCGGCTTGCACTCACGGATTTGAGAGCTGTCCCACTGTAGCACGGTGGACTGGAGTGCCACTGCAGGGCCTTCCAGTCTCCGGGGTCGGCGGCTCAAGCTCACGGGCCGCTCCTCGGAGGCCCTGTGCAGGGGACTCGGTTACCCGCCATATGTGGTCTGCCTATTCATTTTCACTGGTGTGAGAGGAGTCTGGCACAGCGCTGTGGGCTGAGGTGACGCACTACAGACCCTTTTGAGCTGTAGGGCCAGCAGCACGGGCCCACCAACTGCTCCACAGAGACCATATACAGGGTCGCTACAGGTCAGAATTGACTAGTCAGCACCTAACAGCAAGGAGAGGAGGGCAGAAGTGACTGAGAGGATT